>NW_027528818.1:7630643-7884407 GCF_008692635.1 Crocuta crocuta | reverse complement strand
TCTGACCCTCTTAAAATTTACCTCAACAGATTTGGTGGAAAATGTATACTATTTTATTTTTACCACATGGCTACTTACTGTTTTCAATACTATTTATTAGTGAAGCATTACTCATAGCACCAGTTAGAGAATAAGATCTAACAGTGGCTGGAGCCTTTCCTACATTATGTAATGTATATTTCTCTGATTTGATAATAGTATATGATAATAATTCTCCTCTAGTTAGGATACATAAGTCTGGGAACCAAGAGGTTGTAGAGAAAAACGTTCTTCTCACCTGTACTTCTAATGACTCTTCACATTTATTTTCCCTTGTTTTAATACTTAAAAATCTTTTAGTTTAGAGAGCTAGCTCTAAGGCAGTGGTGTTTCTGCCAGGGACACAATAATTGTTCCATTTAGCTGCCAGGTAAGACTGCCATCCTAGCCATTTGGGCTCTTTGAGTCTCTGACCCAAGGGTCAGAGAAGACTTTGCTCTACTGGCTTGGTTGATCAATCCTTACTATCTAGAGGAGTTAGGGTTTCTGCTACATAATGGTAGAAAGGATACGTGTGAATTCTAGAGGGTTCTATAGTGTATCTTTTGGTATCTTGTTTCCAAGGTTAAAGTTTGTGGAAAACTACATGAACTTAATACAGGCAGGAGTACTAAAGGTCAGCATTTTCAGGGGTAATGTTTTTGACTCACCTTATCAAGCACAGATACCTGAGTTGAACTTTTGGCTGATAATAAAGGAAACTATAATGGTCAGGGAACAGAGGAAGTCATAAATAACCATAGTAAGATTAGAAGAATGTCTGCAATATACAAGCCCCAGGACGCTCTTCAGGCACCATTCACACTGAAATCATGTAAATGTCACATATTTGGAGCACAAAACTAGTCATAGAACAGTGTCAAAGGAAATTCTTAAACTATGATTTTGTAACTTAAAAAGACTGTGATGAGGAGCCTGGGTGGTTCAGCTGGTTGAGTGTCAGACTTCAGCTCGGGTCATGATCTCATATTTCATGAGCTCGAGCCCCACGTCAAGCTCTGTGCTGACAGCTCAGAGCCTAGAGCCTGCTTCAAATTCTGTGTCTCCCTCCCTCTCCACCCCTTCCCCTCTCACACACTCTCTCTCTCTCAAAAATAAATAAACACTTTTTTTTAAAAGGACTGTGATAGTGACACACTTTTTTCCTTTGTTCTATACCCTGAATATGCCATGGTGATGGCAATAAAATTTAAATCTATAAGCTACAAGATATCAAGTTGATATTGTACCTGAACCACAGGAAGAATGATTGTCACCAAATGATAAATGCTTTTTTTTTTGAAGAGATAGTTGTACTATGTTAGGTTGCAGTATGTTAGTTACTTTTGCCATTTCTGCTATCTCTGAAGTTTGTTTGTGGAGCTTCCTAATGGGTAAATTGGGGCAGATCCTGTGGCATGTTTCCTTCAAAGATTGTTCCAACTCCCAGTAAGTATGCTTTCCAGTTTTGCAGATTCTGGAATGCTCATCTCTATCTTTCCTTGCCTGTTTCACATGTAGCCAGGATCCTGGATATATTTCAGATTTCACAAATCAGATACTCTCATAGGGGCATTTGGCTGTGAAACATGGTGAGGCGTGAAGAAGAGCAAGATGTGAAGCATTGCTTTGCCAGCATGGATAGTGGTAGAAGTGGTGTGGTTTGCTGTCAACACATGTCAGAATATTTCACAACTTCCTGCAGGGGTTGTGAAAGCTTTAACTACCTTGCAGGGTCAGAGTGACACTGGGGTCTAAAAGCTACATCTAGAGGCACATGGTGCGGTCTACTGTTGTGGCCTTCCAACAATTTCATGAGAAACCTAATATGTGATAATAAACACCCAACTACTAATTGCAATTTCTGTTGTGTGCAACTAAATCCTAAATGAAACAGATAGTACTTTTATGAAATGTATACAGCCCTTGCTAAAACTAATTTCTGGCAGAGCTACTGTACCAAGCTTTGCAATTAACCAAAGAAAAAAAATATTACCTATTGAATTGTAATTTTAAAAATAATAAAATATTGTAAATATAGGAAACTGGTATCTATAAAGAATTGCAATATGCAATAGATGCCCACTGAAACAATGTCATATTCACATAATAAAAAATAACACTTTTATCAAAGAAAAGAATGTATTATTCATATGACATTAATATTTTTCCATGTGTAATATATCAAATAAGGCTATGCAGCAAGATTTTTGTTATAACTTGTTAGGTGTCATTTTTTTTTCTTTTCCAAGTTCTTACGTTTACTCATTTCCCAAGCAATTCCTGATTACTTCTTTCTTCCTCCACTAACTCCTAGTAGATTTAACAGTTGATTGTATTTACTTTTTAAATTTAAAAAATGTTATTGTTTACACTTTTTTATTTTTGAGAGACAGGGAGAGACAGAGCACAAGTAAGGAAGGGCAGAGAGAGAATGAGACACAGAATCCGAAGCAGGCTCCAGGCTCTGAGCTGTCGGCACAGAGCCCAACGCAAGGCTCAAACCCACTAACCATGAGATCATGACCTGAGCCAAAGTTGGACACTTAACCGACTGAGCCACCCAGGCACCCCAACAGTTGATTGTATTCTGATAAGATGGACGAACCCTGAGGGAATTATGCTAAGTAAAAAAAGTCAAACAGTGAAAGAACAAATACTGTATGATTTCACTTGTATGTGTAATCTAAACAAAAACAAAAACAAACCCAATTTCATAGATACAAAAAACAGATTGGTGGTTGCCAGGGGGGAGGCAGAGATGGGTCAGATGAGTTAAGGGGCTCAAAAGGTACAAACTTCCAGCTTTAAGATGAATAAGCCCTAGATATGTAAAGTACAGCGTGATGACTATAGCTAATAATACTGTTTTACATATTTGAAAGTTACTGAGAGTAGAAAAGTTCTCACAAGAAAAAAAATTCTGTAAGTATGTATGGTGACAGATGTTAACCAGACTCATTGTGATGATTATTTCACAACATATACGGATATCAAGTCATTATGTTGTACATGTGAAGCTAATATAGTGTTGTATGTCAATTATACCTCAATAAAAATAAAGTAAAATAAAAAGTTGGTTGTAAATCTGTACTAGTTTTCCCCTTAACTGTTATTTAAAGAATTAGATTTTCCAAATATAGAAGGCAAAGTATTCTCATAAAGAAAAACAAGATCCAGGAACAAATGTCTCCTAAAAATCATGCATCTTTGGCAGGTATTTATAATATATTCATTGTATAAGTGGAACATTTTATACAGGCTATAAAGTGGCATTCCATGTTAACAAAAACAACAACAACAAACAACAACAAAAACACTTATTTCGCGGGGGGGAGGATTGTTCATTCTTCCCAGGGATGATATTCATTCTCTATTCACCAGCACTAGCATTTATCCTAGGTAGTAAGTGTTTTATCAGTTATTATTTTGAATATTACCTTAATCCTTTACAACTATAACAGAGTCAATTTGCTCCAAGACTGAATAAAAGAAACCTTATTTAAAATGCAGAAAGGATGAGACGCCTGGGTGACTCAGTCAGTTATAAGCAGCTGACTTTGGCTCAGGTCATGATCTCTCAAGTTTGTGAATTTGAGCCCCATGTTAGGCTCTGTGCGGACAGCTCAGAGCCTGGAGCCTGCTTCGGGTTCTGTGTCTCCCTCTCTCTCTGCCCCTCCCTCGCTTGTGCTGTTTCTCTCTCCCAAGAAACAGCTTAAAAAAGTTAATAAAATGCAGATTGGAGGCCTTAAAGGGGAGCTCTCCCATCCTACCACTCTTGGCCAGTTGCAAACCCCAAAAGGAAGAAGGCTACTTTGTTACTCCAGCAGGAGGAAGGTAAAATTTCTCCTTGCCCAACAGGCTCAACCAATAGTAATATGCCACTACTGAGCCAATGAGAAACTATCACCACCCTGACCTCTTATTTTCCTCCAATGGACTTTGTTAAAAGCAGCCCCTTCCAATTTCCTCCTTTTCTCTATAAAGTAACCTTTCTCTTTTTTGATCTTCTGACCTGCCTGTGGTGTGCCATAATTTAGATGTCCTGAATCGCAACTATTCTGCTATTGAAACCCATTTTGCTGGTAAACTAACTGGCTATTTTACTTTTAAGGTTGACACTGTTACCCATGCCAATACCGTCTATTATGGCTACCCTTTATGATTTCATTCTTAACAAATTCATACTCCTGAGAAACTTAAATTCTGGAGTTCTCAAATACACAAAACATTTCAATAGGCAAGGTTTTGATAAGCTTCTTTTCTATCTTTATATAGGTTAGTTTCAATCTTCATCCAAGATATCATCCCAATGTTTACTTCATAAATTTCCAACAACTTAGTTCTCAATCCAGCTTCTGACACCCCACCCAGCAACATAAACAGTCTTTAGATAAAAATCCACTACGAAAATTATGCATCTCTGCTCTTAACAATATAAAGCAATTCATGGCACCATTTACATAGAGGTTGGCCATCAGGTTTTCACCACTAGCAAGCATGCTATAATTTCCATTGCCCTATAGGATACAGTTTGATATGACATTTTGGGTGATGTGAACTTACGACATGTCCCAAATTGGTTAAACTTGTCCACACTCCTGGGCCTTGCCTAAGGTGTCATAGGTGTGGGCAGGTTATTGGCGTTTCTCAGGAACTGAGGCCACCAGCCAATGGCTTGCTGCACAGAGGGAAAGGAGAAGGATAATACTTTTTCTTTTGTTGTTAACCTGAACTGCTATAGCTCTGGTTCTGGTGGGGTGGTGGGACAAGGTGCACACCGAGGTGCATGCCAGCATCACAAACAGGAGCAACAGTCATCTGGTCCCAAACAATGTCATAGATCTTGCCACAAATGCCCCTGAGACACATCCTACTCTCAAGTTATTTTTTGCATCATAAAAATTCCATAAGAAAGAAAGGCTAAAAGGGATTTTAAAAGCCAGTAACTACATACACTGTGAAATAAGTATAACAGCCAGAATTTAATATCACACATTTCTACTGGCCTCAAACACCTCAACATTAAGACAGACAGACAGACAGACAGACAGAAAGAAAGACAGAAAGAAAGACAGAAAGAAAGAAAGAAGAAAGACAAAACAAAAATCACTCTATAAATTATCCAAAAGGTATCTAGCACGATTACTAGAGTTGTTCATATTTTTTAATTTACATGCATTAACCCAGAAAACTCTCCAAAAATTGAAGACTTTTCTGAAACGTTTTCAAAAGGTATATTTAAAACTCAGGCAAATCTTTTAAAATAGTTCTCTTCTCCATCCACAATGTAGGGTAATGTATCAGGATTCTACCATGCTGGTTACACTTTAGTTTTTCCTCCTTTAACATTAAGAATTAAACAAGAGAAAAAACACTGAAGGAAATCGACATACAAATAGTCCAGAGGGTATTACTAGATTTATACTATGTTTCCAAAGACTTTTAGGGTGAAAGGTAAAAACCACAAATATTTTGAGTGTGTGGTGAAAAGGCAACAAGAAATGTGGAGATCTTGTCTTCCTCATCTCTTCTCTGTGATTGTAGTCAAGCCATTCACACACCTATGCTATATTGTTTATCTCTAATATGAGCTGAATACTCACCCTGACTTCTCCAGAAGTGCTTTGAAGAATAATTAACAGAAAGGACTCCCTGAAGATTAATGATGTGGCATAGGTTCCCAGCTAAAGCTACATAAACACTGCATAAAAGGAATGCATATAAATCTCTCATACATATTTTATACTGGACAACACAGCCATCTGGGAGGATGCAGGAGATTTATTGCTCAAGTGCCACTGTTGTATGTAGTTCTCTCAGTGTTTTTCACATTTCAGTAGTTTTGTCTGGGAAGTTGTTTTAACCATAGTTTCTCATCTATTAACATTAGCAAATGTTTAAGCTATGACCTAAGTCATCTGCTTTAGCCATTATTGCATCATTCACTTAAGTTGTGGACAATTTTTTTTTTACTCCTTTGAAATCTATCATGATAAAAATTTATATAATGGCTTTAAGCTCTAAGTGTTTTACTTATATTCATTCAATAATCTGCTCAGTATTTTGCATATTATCGATCTTAGTGTTTTCCTGGTTCAGAATTAGCAGGTAGGTTTATGATGTTACACTTAATAAATATTCTTCATAAAATGGATTTTTACCTCTTTATCTTTCCCTAAAGATTTTACGTTCTATAAATGGTTCAAGCACAATGTTACTATTGATTACTATTGAAAAACAATCCTTTGGAACAATTTTTTCACTGTACGTATTTTTCTCATTTTCCAAAGAATTTCTATACCCAGAAAAGATAGAAGTATTTAATATGCATCTTACTAACTGATTATTTTTATCACATCACTACTTAGAAAACTAAATGCCTAAAAGAGATTGACTTAAGGTAAATCTGGGAACTGGTATGTAGCTGGTATATAGTAAGACCCCTGCTAGTCCCACTGAAGAAGACATGTGTTGGGAAGCTTACTCTGGCTTATAAGCATGCCAATTTTCCTATTTGTATGTCTTTTTACAATTTATACTAAACATATTCAAACATCTGTGCTAATTAAGCATGGAGAAAAAAGACTGAAATAATTTTAAAAGAGTTTGAATGTTTTTAAAAACTTGCATTAAAACAGTGGATTAGGAGGTAGTTAACAAAGGACGATGCAGGAGAAGAAGGGGAAAAATAGTTGGGGAGAGGGAGGGAGACAAACCATGAGAGACTCTTGAATGCTGAGAACAAACTGAGGGCTGATGGGGGTGGGGGAGAAGGGAAGGAGGGTGATGGGCATGGAGGAGGGCACTTGTGGGGATGAGCACTGGGTGTTATATGGAAACCAACTTGACAATAAACTATTTAAGAAAAAAAATAAATCCTTACTGAAAATCTAAAAAAAATAAAACAATGTTTACAATGATAAGTGCATGTATCTGCACACCTACACCATATCTTGCATTTCACTCTTTGTTTCCTGTGTGACAGCTAAAAAGATACAAACCCATAACTCCCTCCTACAGTCATGAAGAAAATATTGGAAGGAAGATCTGTATCTTCTGAATAAATAATAATAATAATAATATAGCCTAAGTCTTGGGAAATGGATGAAGATACATGGTTTGGGAGGGAAAAGTAAGTGTATGGAAGCTTTGAGATCTGAACGTAGTTGGGTAAATTGGAAGATATCAATTCACATGTCACTAAGGAATGACTCAACCAAAGCTCAATAATTTATTGTGTTACTCTATCCCAGATAGTACCAGACTTTGTGGAACAAAGATGAATATAAGATAATTCCTAATTTCAAAGGGTTTATGATCTGATAATTCATATATCCAGATCTTATAACAAAATAGCTCAGATCAAAAGAGATATGCAAAGAAAGGACTATACATGGGAGTATGATTTTATTTTTCTGTTCATGCGGGGGAAATCAGGGAAAAAATTTAGATAAGACTTCAAATGACCTTGAAAGAAGAATTAGATTTTGGCAGAGAAAAAGCATTCCAGGTTGAAGAATCAGCATGAACACGAACAAAAGATATTGTCTAGAAAGAAATTCAGTCATAGGTATCTAATATAGTGCAAACTAAAAAATGAATGTGGATATATTTCTGTGAAAAATGTGCCTTTATCTTATTTTCTGAATTAAGTAAAAAAAAATTAAGAGTAACAAAAAGCCTCCTGAGAAATGTAGGTCTTTTTCCTTTATATTCTAAGCCCGATAATTCGGTCACCACGTTCTTATATAGCTTTCCAAATATATTCTGTGTATGTAAGCATATCCATCGTTAATTCCGGTTTTAACTTTTACATTAATAGTAGCATAAGACATATTCTTATCCTTTGTGATTTTAAACATCTCTCCCTGAGTTGTTTTTGAGTTACATTCTTCTTAAATCTATATAAAATGAAAGTTGAGTTGACTGGTTTCAGCAAAGTAATGAGTTATAGTTTGACTGCAAGGATCTGTAGAGTTGAATTTTTGACCAGAAAGTGGAGGCATCTGAGGTAGACTATCATTATGTAGTGGTGGTAAAAGACAGCAGCAAAAAGACAATTGCTTGAAGAGCTAATTTAGAAGGCAGCAAATAATAATGGAACTAGATCAGTTTTGATGGTAAGAAGATTTCTGTTTAATTCCAAATTCCAACATGTATTACATCTAAAAGTGTGGGGTAATCACCTTTCGTGAGCTTCAGTTGGTACATTTGTACATTGGAGAATAATAATAAGAAATTCACAAATCCTTGTAATGTTAAAATGAATGCTTAGTTCCTGGCCCAGAACACGCATTTTTATGGTATTTTATCATCATGTACTAATTATCCATCATTTGAAAACCAAATGCTATGTTATTAATGGATCTTAATTATATATGTGTTATTCTGGGTGTAGATTTTATTTTTGTTTTACATATTCAATTATTCATTTAATATTTTGAGTTATGTAAAGTAGGATACAGTGATTAGTCATTTCATTGGGGTAATCCTAAAGACTGGAACAAGCAAACTCCACAGTATCAGTGTTTCACATAACAGTTTATTTTTCACTTACTATAGACCAATGCAGACCAATGTTCCTGGTTAGTGGGTGGGTGGCTTACCTCCCCGACAGTGCTCAGAGACTCAGGTCCCTAACATCTGGTGACCTCCCAGTCGTGCAGAGCTCAGACAGAGTCATCTGCATCCAGACAGTAGAAACTGTGGAAAGCTTCAAATGCTCCTTAAATGCTCTTGTCTGAAAGGGATACTTATTATTTCTGTTCACATTTCACATGACTACACATGCCTGTGAAAAACTAGCTGCCTTTCAATGAAAATTCTGCATTCTGGAAGGAGGACTATACATTTTGGTCAAAAGCTAGCAAATTCAGTCACATTAATCCAATATTGTCATTCATAAATGAAGAAACTTAAGACCCAGCAATTGTGAATTCAAAAGAGATAGCTATTGTTTTCTCATGGTGTCTCTTTGATCTAATGGTATTTAGTAATTCAGTAGGTAGGACTTCATTAAACTGTAAACAGTGTGAAAGGAGAAAATGCTAGATTATTGTACTAGGCACACAATAATGTTGGTCAATATATTTACATTTAATTATAGGACATAGCATTTCATTTTTCCTTTTAAAATAATTATTTAGTATTAAAGATTTATTATAAAATATGGCACTGTTAGGAAGATCTATGATTTTGGTGCTGAGTCTTCATTTAGGAATTTGGCACCTTTATTGCATACATCATGATAATGAAAAAGCATTATTCTGTTTTATGCTGCCTGCAGAATAAACAGTAGAAAAATGGGAACTGCCTATGCTGCATGAGCCACAGTTTAACTGTGCAGAATACAATTGAAATGGAGGATGCTAAAAATTCTCAAAGCTGTATTTGCAAAACTTATTTCAAAGTTCTCCATTAATCAGCACAAATATTTTTTCTAAGTATACATTTGAAGGCCTTTGCATCTATACTCAATTATTGAGGCAGCAGGAAAATTATGTTCTTTGCATATGAAGTATTACAAAGTTATTCACAAAAAGACTCTATGAAGCTACTCAAAGATACTGTAGTATAGAAAAAAAAAATCTCTCCTGCAGATGCACGTCAATTATTGAAATTTCATCACTGTATCTACTGGGATTTTTACCATGAAAATGAAATTGTTTTCAAATCCTGATTGAATAAATGAAGAAGGAATGTTTTATTATATAAACAGAATTATTTATTCATCCAATCACCAATGGAACACCTACTAGGTGCCAGGCAATGTTATGGATGTTCTGGATACTATGGATACAGCAATGGAACGAAACACATGACTTCCCCAGTTGCTCATTTTTTCTTCATTTTCTGGAACTCTTTCTTTCTTTCTCTCTCTCTCTCTCTTTTTCTTTCTTTCTTTCTTTCTTTCTCTCTTTCTCTTTCTCTCTTTCTCTCTTTCTTTTTGAGAGAGAGAGAGAAAGAGAGAAAGAGTGCACATGCAAGTTGAGGAAGGGCAGAAGGAAAGGCAGGGAAAGAATCCCAAGCAGGCTCCACGCTGCTAGCACAGAGCCTGACAGGTTTGATCCCATGGATTCTGAGATCATGACCTGAGCCAAAGCAAGAGTTGGACACTTAACTGACTGAGCCACCCAGGCACCCCTGGAACTCTTCCTTTAAGCAACAAATTGAGCAATACTATACCAAATCAGTAAGCTGTCTTTGAGGAATGAATTTTCTTGGGTTGCCTTCTTTGAATATCAGCACTTTCACTAGGCGTGAAGTAAAAATACAGGTGGACAAGATTAATTATAATAGCCAGCAATCCCAGCAGAGGGACTGCACTAAATGGTGAGGGCCAACTTTGCCATTCAGAGAAAGAGTCAGCAAAGGGAGATGAAGTACGTTGGTGAGAAAAATACCCTTGAACATACTGTGCTTCCAAGCATTAGGACTTTGAGAAATACTTATTATAGACTTTTAAAAGAATAAGCCACCATAAGTCTTTATGTACCAGTGACCAAATGTATAATCTTCAAATTATTTTTCTTTAAAGAAATTACCTTCTGGTATATGATGGGTAATATATTTAGAAGTTAATGAAGTTCGTGCCATATTTCTTCTGATAAGAATTTAGTGAAGACATGTGTTACATCTCTGGAAAGTAACCTTGGCTTTTTTATTCATGACTTATGCATATCTTGGTCATAATCAACAATTATTAGGCAATTTAAAGTGAGATATCCCTTAGTCAAACCTATTTGGGAGAGAAGAGTCAATTTTTAAGTTGGTAACATGAGGAGTCAATTTATTTTAGTGATTGAAAGATGGATTGATTGAAAGATAATAGAATTTCTATAAAGTTCATAAGTGTAAAACACTTCTAATTACGTTGTGGCTTATAGTTAATACATACAGGAGAAAAATCTTTTATGAGTGAAAAGTTTAAAAATATTTTTTATTCATATATGATGCTATTACTTATACATTCCATTCCATTGCTCACTGGTAAAGTGTAAGTTTCTGTACCTGTGTGGATAACAAACACAAGTGATTATTTAATTATAAAATGATATTACATATATTGAAAAATATCTATTTTTCTGATTTGTGGGTCCCTCTTAACGAGGACTTTAGATATTATGTTTTGATTCTTACTTTTCTATTATCAACATCAACATTCTGCATCACTTGAAAACATCATTAATAAAAGAAAATTGGAAATACCGTATGATTAATAGGTGATATAGTTTGCATTTTATATCCTTTATTTGAAGTGTGATCCACAAATTAGCAGGATCAACATCATCTGGGAGCATATTAAAATCAGAATTTGCATTTTCAAAGGTCCCTAAATGACTGTATGACCATTACAATTTGAAACGACTGTCTGGTCTATGCAATATCTTTCCTTCTGACCTGTATTTTGTTCACATTTTGAGTGGTCATGTTAATCATGATCCCTTTCCAGACCTGGGCAAACAAAGGTTGATTAGACTAAGCCACACGATGATATAATTTCCTTTTCCTCTGACTGTTTAAGTGCAGACATGTGATGCAACCTTAAAGAAAACACGGCAGAAAACATTTGGGAGGTGGGGCTTATAGAAAAAGATGTCATCACTATCAAAAAGGTGTCCAAAACAAGGATGTCTCCTCTTAGACCCTGGATATTTTCATTCTGCAAATAACATCTGCAATGGTCACAATTCTCTTGAGACTGTGAGGAGAAGACAAGGGAATAGCAGAGAAGCCGAGCTAATATACAAAAGACCTAGATGTCTTGCATCCAGCCCAGGAAACCCTCTGCTTCCCGTATGCTTGTTAATGAGATGATAACCCCTTTCTTGATGACCTACTTTCATTTGGCCTATATTACTAATATGAACAGATATGGTTACTTAAAATAATCATTTGGATTCATAGCTAGATTAACCACATTATTTGTCTTTAAATCTGCACCTACTAAATCCACGGATGGGATAATTTTGTGGATTTGTGGTAGTAAATTACACACAGATGATGTGACATTTCTCCAAAGAAATGGTGGGCTCTAAACCAGATTTACTTGCTGAATTATGATTGAAACAGAAATTCAACTTGAATTTTCCTATGTGGATTTTCCTGCTTTGTTTAAAGATTGAATTTATTCATTTTCTGTTTTCTGTTCTATCAGTTTGGAAAAAGAGCAAATCAGTAGCCCAAATTTGGATCATGTTTTTAAAGTTTTTAGTGACCTCCCTAAATCACAATAACTTGTTTATTACCACATGTAACCTTCTACAAAAATCATATGTTGAAAGCTCATTTTAAGAGAAAAATAGGGCATACCTTTTACTTTTACCGTACACATCTAAACAGCATTTCCCATTAGATATACATTTCTATTAGATGTGTATTCATTATATATGCATAAATAAATTTTACTAGAAAAGACTGGTCTACTATATTGTACAAGGGCTTTAAAACATATATTTCATTCAGGAAAATGCCACAGATTTATAGCACAGTAAGCCATCGCATTTTTACTTAGTGTTTATGTGTGTATCTCATTCCTTTGGTTAAAACAATGGCAGATGGTATTTTTCCAAAGTTTGCCACAGTATTATTTCTGGTCCCAAACATTATTTCAGAACATTGCCACTTCACTTCAAGGGGCACAGTTTATTTCTTCTTCCCTTTAACCTAAGAGTGTTTGTAACTCTTCCAACCAATAGACAGACTATGGAGGAAATTATGCTCTAACTTTTTTAAAAATAATTTTAATGGTTATTTATTTTTAAGAGAGAGACAGAGTGTGAGCAAGGGAGGGGCAGAGAAAGGAAAACGCAGAATTCAAAACAGGCTATAAACTTCGAGTTGTCAGCACAGAGCCCAATGCAAGGCTCGAACTCACAGTCTGTGAGATCATGACCTGAGCCAAAGGTGGATGCTTAAGCAAATGAGCCACCTAGGTGTCACTGCTCTGTAACCTCTGAAGCTGGGTCAGTGGAAGGACATGGCATCTGTTTGACTCTCTTTCTTACTCTGGGAACTCAATCCTTACTGTAAGAAAGCTCAGGCTACTGGATGGGCATCAGGTGCGCCTTGGACAACAGCCAACATCAATTGTTAGAAGAGTGAGTGAGCATGCCTTGAGCTAATTCTAGTCCTCAGCTCAGCCTTCTTATAATCTGATTGAAACATTTCAGTGTCTAGTCCCTTGGAGTGTGCCTTGATTGAATTTTTGACCCACAAAATCTATGAATATAATAAATGTGTGTTTTATGCCATTAACATTTGAAATTTTACAAATGAATTAAATGTACTCATTAAACTCTTAGAAAGAAATTTCATTCAATATGCATGTTAAACTGAAACTTTGCTAATAGTGAGTCAGTTGGTCAAAAGAGATTGGCTGGCCAATAGATTATCAGTTGATGTCAGATAAAATTAGATTTGAAATCTGATTCTGTGTGTTCTGCTCAAATTACTTACGCTCTGTGAGCTATAGTTACCTTACCTGAAAAATAGAGATAACTATTCCTTTTTCAGTGTGTGATCAGATTATGATTAAATATAAAACATATAACCTGATGCATAACGCATAGTAGATAATAAATAAACATGTTTGTTATTGTAACATGTTTTAGATAATTAGGAACTTTATAGAAACAATAGTAATTATGAGAATTTACTTGAGTGCTTATAATGAAGCTTGGTATGTGTTGTCTCAAGTAGTAGTTAATTTATTTAAAATATTACATCATCTTGTACACATTTGATTTATGTCTCAGAGACTCATACAATTAATTCATTCATTAGGTAAGCATATCTTTTCTCCAGTGCTGTGTCAGGTACTGATAATAAAAATAAAATTGACAGAATCATCTTTAAAATACAGATGAAAGATCAAAATATAGAATACTAATAGAAAATTGCCATATCTTTCACACAGATATAAAATTCCAGTTTAAAGAATATATCTAAATCTTTAGTAACACAAACGAGTAACAATTAAATAATAGGACTTACATAATTCCAGTGTCACACAGCCATGGGCTGCTTGTGCAAAGAATATGTACTGCATATTCTGTAAACATTGGGTTTTAAAATATATAATTTCAAAAACAAATGGTTGAGTTTCAATGTGCTACATATATTAATATGTGCTCTATTGATAAAGACACAAAATATTACATTAATGATCCATTATTTCTTGATTTCACATTTGAAAGTGTAAGCTGAGGAAACTAATCATATGAGCACATGTGTTTTCAGAAACATGCAACCATCTGGGGTATCTTAAGCAGCAGAAGCCAATATTTGTACTGTTATTTTCATTATAGGCCTTTCAATGAAACTCACTCCAGACAAGCAGGGAGCCAAGAAAAGAAATTAGTGGCCATTCAAGGACATGGCTCAAAGACAATTCTATTTTATTAGTGTATGTGTAGCTTTTCTTAAAGCTGTAATAAATTTCCCCCAAATGTGGTTTGTCCAAGACCAACATCTATTTAGACCATAAAATGGAAGGGGGAAAATCTCTATGGTTCATTTAAACAGCCTTCTTAAAGTCAGAGAATTTTTAGCTGAAGAAAGACATTGCCTTTATTGCTAGCTTATGTTGAATGAATAATTCAGAATGAAAGCAGTTGCAGCATAATGATAAAATTACATAAATCAAAGAGTTGCTTTTGGAGCCAAATATCTGCAGGGAAAAAAAAGTCACATTTCCTACTCTTCTGTTTACTTAGATGGTTATTTTGTTTGTGCAGATGTTCCAAAAACTATCATTACATGTGTTTCTTTGTGATATTTATAACCTAATTGAACGCTTGCTCCAAGAAATTTTACTTCTCTATTCAAAGTATCCTTTAGCCTGATTATTTTTCTTATTGTCCAAGGGAACCTGTACATTAATGACAGACAGAATTCAAGGTAAATGACCATTTGAAAAGACCAGAATTGAGAGTGGGAAAAGGGAGCGAATTAATCATTATCAGATGCCTGTTTTGTTCTAGATGGCAGATGGCTTACTATTTTTTCCCTCACAACGGCTTTTTGACTTATAACAATTATTCTGATTTTTCAGATAAAGGTAGCTTAGTGTAGTTTTTCACTGTATAAAATCACACAACTACAAAGTGGTGGAATCACATTTGAATAGTCAGACTCAGACTTCCTGCTTTTTCAAATATGTAGGAGAATAATAATTAAAGTGCCAATGGCTTCAAAACAAAATATTTGTTAAAAAAGCAAACAAACAAAGAAACAAAAACCCAGAAATTACAGGGGTGCCTAGGTGGCTCAGTCTGTTAAATGTCCGACTCTTGATTTCAGCTCAGGTCACTATCATCGTGAGGTTGAGCCCTGTGTTGGGTTCTTCACTAACCATGTGAAGCCTGCTTGGGTTTCTCTTCTTCTCCTCTCTCTCCGCCCCTCCCCTGCTCTCTCTCAAAACAAATAAATAAACTTAAAAAAAAAAAAGGAAATTAGTAAGTTTTGAGGCCCAGAGTTTAAAAATAGGATGGACAACAGTACTTGGACAATTTAAACAAATTTTATTTTAAAACTCTTGACTTTGGGGGATGCCTTTCAGCAACATGACTTTTTCCCTTGTTGAGGCAGAGTCACATTTTAATACATGGGTTTCTGGACTTACTTGCAAAGGAAATCTTAGCCTGAAGCTCACTGCTTGGAAATGGGCCTCTCTTCTGATTAGATTCATGCTAAAATCCACCACATGTCAAATCAACTTAAGAATAAAAAGTCATATCTGCACAATTGTCTGAATAGCTTATTGATTCAGATTTTTTAAAATAGTGAGTTCAGCAAAATCAGAAGGGCAACAAAACCAATCATTTCAGCCCAAATGGTTCATTCCTTAGCTGCACATAGTCACAAATAGAAGAGAGAGCTATCTCCATCAACATAAGGCTGCACATTGTCACACTCTATACACATTACCTATTTCTTTTCCGAGGGGGAAATCAATGCTGCACTTTTTGCCCAGCATTGCTTGAAATATTCATAGACATTTATTTTTGAGAAGGTCAATTTTGAGGAATAAATTTTAATATTTTAATTGCTTACATATAAATTATTTGTGCTTTCTGAATAAAATAATTTTAAAAATAAAAATGTTATTTTAGCCACTATTGGTTTTTAGAATATATCAAGTTCTGTGCTGTGCTTTTCTTTTCACAAGTGTGTGTCAGGGCAAATAATTGCATGAAATTATTGAAGCTTTCAGGTAAAAGAGGGTATTAGGGTTCACCAGGGACAACATCCACATGAGTGCATTAAACAAAGAATTATCTTGGAAATTATCTCCATTATATATTTATTCAACTTCTGTATGGATGCTCCAAGTAAGAAGGTAATTTCTACCTGTGTAACAAACAGACCCTCTGACTAACGTCTTGAAATCTTTAATTGTTTTTCCTCATACTTCAACCCTTTACACCTGTAGTTACCATTAAAGAAGTCTGTCTTATTTAAACAGCAAAATACACTTGATTTGCTATAAGGTAAAAATAAGAGCACTTTACTGGAGTTGGAAAATTACCATGTTTTTTATTTAATAAATAAAATATTGATATAAGCCATTTTCATTTATCTATTACAGAAATTGTTACTATTTTATGTAGAGGACACTAACAGGAAAGGCTACTTATAGTCTATTCGGCATCTGTGTGTCAAAGAGAAAGCTGGAAAATAAGAAAGTCTTAAGTTCTCATTTAATATATAACATTATTGCAGCTAAAATAGAACTAGACAAAAATCATAATTACTACATCTTTGTAAAACATCAACCAATTATTGCCCAGATAGCTAATATTTAGCAGAAGATGGAAATGACTTTCCGGTAGCTGACATTTTTTTCAAGCCTCTGTTGTTAAATGTTGGCATACGTATCAATAATAGCCTGTTAGTCTAATTCTAAATTTTCACCATTAAAATGTGCTATCTCTATAACTGAACTATATTCTATATAACAAGAGAGAATTGATTTGCTACATCAATATCAAAAATAAAGGAGCCATTATATAACTTGTTATTTTTACACATCCTTGTCTTTTAAAAATGCATAGAAAATAAAGATTTGATGCTGTAAACTTGAGATGGAGTTACCATGACAACCAAGAAGCACAACACTGCATTCCACTATTCAAATGGGATTTGAATATCAGAAAGAATCTACTACATTATGTATTAATAAGTAGGTCCTTTATTTGGTTTTCAAGTAGGTGTATTTTTTATCGTTTTAGCACAAGAAGTTGGTTTAAGAAAAAGCATACCTATATACAGTAATGAATCATTCTAAAGAATTCCATGATTTTTCTAAAATTTCTGATTTGCATAAATATGCTACAGTATGAGATTTTCCTTTATATATATATATAAAAAAGAACTGAATATAATATTCAGTGAATTAAATGGTTTTGTGATATCTGCCCTAATGTAAATTTCTCTCAGTGACAGATCTAAACAAACCCCTCTGCAAAACTTCAAGGGAACATTTCCAACTGTGCTTTGTTTTTTTCCACTAGAGTATCCTCTTAAGCACAATATATTTCCAAACTAGAGGTGCCTGGGTGATTCAGTCAGATAAGTGTCTGATTCTTGATTTTGGCTCAGGTCATGATCTCAGGGTTCCTGGGTTCGATCCGCACATTGGGCTCTGTGCAGACAATGTGGAGGCTGCTTTGGATTCTCTCTCCGTTTCCTTTGCCCCTGCCCCCACTTGCATGTACTCTCTCCTCTCTCAAAAATTATACTTTAAATATGTATTAAAGATTGTATATCTATCTATCTATCTATCTATCTATCTATCTATCTATCTATCTACATGCATATGTATATATATATTTCCAACCTGAACTCACTATCTTTCTCTAAACTTACATTCTAGCATATTCCCTGAATTTTGCTACCAGCAACACTATCTTCCCAATCACCCTGGCTCAAATATCAGGGTCATATTTGACTTTTCTTTTCTTTGTCAGCATTATTTATTTGATTAACTAATCCTATTGAGTTTCCCAGGAGAATAATAATCCGATATTCCTTTAATTTAAATATTGGCCCAATATTTATTTTGTATTGTCAGAAGAAAAGTGAAATCTTCTGTTAATGAGGACTTACCTATTTTTGTGTTAAATATTTATATTTCATAATGTAGGCCCTATTGTAGAAACACAGGAATGGGAGATGGAAGAGTATAAGGGGTCAGGGCGCAGGTGACAGCAAGATTGAAAAAACACCTATGCTCTACTGTTTGGTTTTATCTGAATTATGAACAAACAGAGAAGGTTTTCAGAAAAGAAATTACTTAAGAAAATTTTGGAGAAAATAATTCTTGTGGAAATACAGAGAATGACTTAAAGGGAGAGACTACTGGCAGAAAGCCAGTTAGAAATCCTCTATTATAATTCAGAAAGTAGACAATAAGGATACAAAATTGGGTATTGATAGTGGTATTTGAAAATGTTTAATGAATTGAAGACTTGTTTGGTGCTTTAAAGCAAGAAAACACAGGGGCTCCTGGGCGGCTCAGTGGGTTAAGAATCCAACTTCAGCTCAGGCCATGATCTCAGGGTCCAAGGTTTTGAGCCCCACGCCACACTCTGTACAGACAGCTCAGAGCCTGGAGCCTGCTTCGGATTCTGTGTCTCCCTCTCTGCCCCTCCCCTGTTCACGCTCTGTCTCTCAAAAACAAATAAATGTTAAAAATATTTTTTAAAAAAAGAAAACACATAAAGAAAAGGAGAAAATTGTGTTTTTAAGGATAGTTAAAAATTTCATAGATAAATTGGGGAAATGTAGATTTCTTCATACAGAAAGAAGAAACATAAATGAAAGAATTTAATTAGCATGTGGCACTTGTTTATGCACAATAAGATGACTTTTATAAATAAGAAACCTAAAAGAATAGGCAAACTGGAAAAGTAAAAATATGCTTAATGTCTTTATGAAATTCAGATTAAGGAGACTTTTCATAAAATTCATTTGCTAAATACACACAACCTTATCTAGGATTCTGAACTATTTTAATATAACACAATTTAATTAAATGAATAACTGGTAAACTAATTTAACTAGGCAGTTTTGATAAACTAATTAATCTGCAATGATACTAGCAATATTCTTGCAAAAAATTAGAGATGTACAAAGGAAACAATGTATTTTATATACAATATAATTTTAGATTAAACATGGAATATTAAACACAACCACAGTAGATGAGATTTCAATGTTTTTTGAGATAAAATGAAGAATAAAAAGGAAAGGGAACAGAGAAACTAAATACCAACTCATTGCACAGGAGGACGGTAAGAAGCTAGGTAATCCCTACAGTAGAACTAGAAAAAGGCTCAAGGACTGAAGGCTCAGGGATAAATGGAGGTGAAGCTAGGTACTGAAAAGAGGATTGGTCAAAATTCTCTTATAAGGATTATTTACAATAAACCATGCTCTCCATTGCATTTCTCTAGGTACTATCTTTTCTCCCACTTTAGAACGTGTGTTTTGCGGAAACCAGGTTAGAAAGTATTTAGCACCAGGACCACTGGGAAGAGAAGAAACAAAGGAGAGCCTCCTTACATGAAGCAAAAGAAGGAGAAATCACTTTAATAATACAGTGACCCCTAACTGTCGACTGTATCTGGGCTGAGAACCTATACCATATAGGAAGGACACTAGATCATTCTTTTCAGGAGAGGAACTAAATGACCTTGAAAATTATCTTTTTAAATTTGGATTTTGGAGTCTCCCAATGGAATGCTAGCTGCTCTGCCATGATTTCAAACACCTGCCCTCAGACTAGAGCTTCTAATTGTCTTTCCTTCATTTCTAGAGGAGTAACTGATGGATGGAGGAATATTTAATATTTGCATTTTGGATCTATGGAATGATACATCACACACTTCTAGCATACATCCAGGAGTTATATGTGACCTGAACCATTAAACATAACATTTTTTCCCCAAGGGTGAAATGCCTTCAGTAAATTCTGAANATACAATACAAATTATATATAAAAATATATATTTATATGATAAAATATTATATGGAATAAAAAATTATATACAATAATAAAAATCACATTAATGTACTTAGACTTTTTGTTATTTTTATATCAGAAAATTAAGGCCCTAGACTTACTATAATGTTACAGAAATCAATATAGCATGGTATTGGCAAAAGCATAAGCAAATAGATTAACAAAAAAGATTAGATAGCTCAGAAATAGGCCACCATAAATAGAGTCAACTGATCTTTGACAAAGGAGCAAAAGCAATACAATGGAACAAAGGTAGTCTCTTCAACGAAGGGTCCTAGAACTGAACACTCATATGCAAAAACAATGAATTTGGACACAGACCTCACACATTTCATAAAAATGAATTCAAAATGTATCATAGGCCAAATGTGAAACACTACACTATAAAACACCTACAAGATCACGTGGGAGAAAACTCAGATGACTTTGGGTAGAGTGATGCCTTTTTAGATAAATACTAAAGAAATTACCAATGAAACAAAAAATTGATACCTGAATGAATTTCATTAAAATTAAAAATTGTTCCATAAAGACAGCAAGAGAATGAGAACACAAAACACAAACTGGAAGAAAATAATTGCAGAACATATCTGATGAGGAACTATTATCCAAAATATTCAAAGAGCCCTTAAAACTCAACAGTAAGTGGGAAAGCAAACCCTATTTAAAAAATAGGCCAAAAATCTTAAGAGATACCTCACCAAAGAAGATATACAGATGACAAATAAACATATAAAATGCTCTACATCAGGGGTGCCTGGGTGGCTCAGTCAGTTAAGTGTCTGACTCTGTCGCAGGTCATGATCTCATAGCTTGTGGGTTATAGCCCAACATCAGGCTCTGTGCTGATGGCTCAGAGTCTGGAACCTGCTTCAGATTCTGTGTCTCCCTCTCTCTCTTCACCTTCCCTGTTCACACACACACTCTCTCTCTGAAAAAAAAAAAAAAAAAAACCATTAAAAAAATTTTAAATGCTCTAATCACATGCCCTTAGGGAAATGTAAATAAAACAACAGTGAGATACACCTATTAGGGTGGCCAAACCTTGAAACACTGACAATGCCAAATAATGGTGAGGATGCAGAGCAAGAGGAAATATCACCCATTGCTGGTGGGAGTACAAAATGGCACAGCCACGTTAGAAGGCAGACACTGTGTGTCTGTGAAACAGTGATCTAATGAGCACCTGGAGCACACTGTGGGGAGGTTATTTACTCATCTTGGAGCATGTCCCAGAGAAGAAGTATTCACAGAGAGACCTCTTCAGGAACAAAGAAACTAGCAGGTGCCCTTTCCCTCCCATGCCTCTCAGCATAGCACAGGGACACTTGTGGGAACCAGTGCAGCGCTGATACTTGCTACCTAACTGGTTTACACCGAGCTCTGCACCTGACTCTCTGGCAGAACTGCCCTTCTTAGCCACACTTGCCTCAGTCCCAGCACAGGGGGCCCCCCCTCCTGAGAAGACTAGCCCAAATCCCCACCCACACTGCATCTGCTGACCAGGAAGTTTTGCAGGGCCTTGGTCCCAGTGGTGCTGGTGACAGGTTTCATTTCACAAGCAGACAGAGCACACCTAGTTAAACTGCCACAGTTGGATCAAAGCCAAAAACTGCCACAACGGACCTCTGCAGATGACTGTCCTGAAGGATAAACCAGCCAGAACACAAAAGCAGAGAACACGCAGCACACATTGGAAACACTCCCTGAAGCACAAGGCCCTGGGGAATAGGAGATACTATACTGCAAGGCACTAAAGAATATCTTTTCATAAGGCCATTATCTTCAAGAACAATAGACCCTGCTGACTTTCCTAACACAGAGAAGCAGGCAAAGAGACTAGGCAAAATGGGAAGACAACGGAATTTGTCCAAGTGAAAGAACAGAATAAAGCCATGGCCAAAGACTTAAGTGAAACAGGTATAACTAATATGCCTGATAGAGAATTTAAAGTAATGATCATAAGAACACTCATTGGGCTTGAGAAAAGAGTGGAAGACATCAATGAGACCCTTTACACAGGGATAAGGAATAACATAGCAGAGACGAAGACTCAATAAACAAAATGAGAAACACACTTGATGGAATGAAGGGCTAAAAGAAGCAGAGAATGAACTAATGACCTAGAAGAGAAAGTAATGTAAAGTAATCCAGCTGAACAAAAGAGAGAGAAGAGAAAAGAATTATTTAAAGCAAGAATAGACTTAGGGAACTCAGTGACTACATCAAATGCAATGACCCTTGCATATAGGAGTCCCAGAAGAAGAGAGAGAAAAGGAGGCAGACGATTTATGAGAAGAGATAATAGCTGATAACTTCCCTAATCTGGGGTAGGAAACAGATATTCAGACTCAGAATCAGTCACTTTGAATCATTGATTCAAAGTGCTCAATGCAAAAAATCTGCAGCCAAGAGTACTGTATCCAGCAAGGCTATCATTCAGAATCGTAGGAGAGAAAAGGAGTTTCCCAGAAAAGCACAAGCAAAAGGAATACATGACCATTAATATTAAATGGGACTTTTGGTGAAAAGGAAAGACCAAAAATGACAGTATGAAGGAAGGAAACACAAAAGAAGTAAAAATGAATATTTTTTAAAATATCAAAAAATTCACAAAACAAAGGACGTAAAATAAGACACAAAATAAAGGATGTAAAATGTGGGGAGAAGAGGAGTAAAGAATGGATTCAAACTTAAACAACCATCAACATAACATAGACAGCTACCTGAAGAAGATGATATACAAACCTAATGGTAAACACAAATATAAAAACACTAATAAATATGCAAGGAATAAAAAGAAAGAAATCAAAATATAAACAAATATATACAACCACAAAACAACTCATAAAATGAAAATAAATACACATCTATCAATAATTACTTTGAATGCAAATGGACTAAGTGCTCTAATAAAAAATCATAGGGTGTCAGGTGTCTCCTTCTCTCTGCCCTTCCCCTGCTAGTGCTCTCTTTCTCTCAAAGATAAATAAACTTAAAAAAAAAAAAAAGAGGGGTGCCTTGGTGGCTCAGTCAATAAAGTGTCTGACTTTGGCTCAGGTCATGATCTTGCAATTCGTGAGTTCAAGCCCCACATCGGGCTCTGTGCTAACAGCTAAGAGCCTGGAGTTTGCTTCAGATTCTGTGTCTTCCTTTATCTCTGCCCCCCCGCATTCTCTCTCTCTCTCTTTCTCAAAAATAAATAAACTTAAAAAAAGACTTAGGTTATGACAATGGATAAAAAAACAACACCCATCTATAAGCTTCTTACAAGAGATTCATTTTAAACCTAAAGGCACCAGGAGATTGAAAATAAGGGGATGCGGAAATATTTATGCAAATGGATGTCCAAAAAAACCAGAGAAGCAATTTTGTAAATGACAAAATAGACTTTAAAACAAAGACCTGTAACAAATGACAAATATATACATATTTGTCATTTATCATTATATAATGATAAAGGGGACAATCCAACAAGAAGATATAGTGATTATAAACATTTATGCACCCAACATGTGAAAACTCAAATACATAAAATAATAATGAACAAAAAGGATCTCCTTGATAATAATACAAAAACAAAAGGTAGGGGGCTTTCACGCCCCACTTATATCAATGGGCAGATCATCAAAACAGAAAATAAACAAGGAAATAATGATTTTGAATGACTCACTGGACCAAAAGGATTTAACAAATATGTTCAGAACATTCTATCCCAAAACAGCAAAACACACATTCTTTTCTCTTATTTTTTTTTAAATTTATTTTATTTTTGAGAGAGGAAGAGAGCCTGAGTGGGGAGGTGCAGAGACAGAGGGGGATAGAGGATCTGAAGTAGGCTTTCTACTGACAGCACAGAGACCAATATGGGGCTCGAACTCATGAACTGTGAGATCATGACCTGAGACAAGATCAGGAGTTAGACACTTAACCGACGGAGTCACCAGCAGCCCCTACACGTTTTTCTCAAGTGCACGTGAAACATTCTCCAGAATAGATCACATGTTAGGCCATAAAACAAGCATTAACAAATTAAAGATCAAAGTCATACCATGCATCTTTTCTGACCATAACACTGAAACTAGAAGTCAATCACAAGAAAAAATTTGAAAAGACCACAATAAATGGAAGTTAAAGAATATACTACTAAATAATGAATGGGTTGATAACGATATAAAAGAATAAATTAAAATTTACGTGGAAACAAATGAAAATAAAAACA
This sequence comes from Crocuta crocuta, assembly GCF_008692635.1. Taxonomy (NCBI): domain Eukaryota; kingdom Metazoa; phylum Chordata; class Mammalia; order Carnivora; family Hyaenidae; genus Crocuta; species Crocuta crocuta. The sequence goes on along the minus strand of NW_027528818.1, from coordinate 7,860,135 downwards.
CAATTGGCAGAGTTTCTAAGAGGGAAGTTTATAGCAATGCAAGCCTATCTAAAGAAGAAAGAATTTAGGGGCACCTGGGTGGCTCAGTTGGTTAAGTGTCCAACTCTTGATTTTGGCTCAGGTCATGATCTTGCAGTTTGAGAGTTTGAGCTGCACAATGGGCTCCATGCTGTGGAACCTGCTTGGGATTCTCTCTCTCCTTCTCTCTTCTGTCCAACCACCACATTCTCTCTCATTCAAAATAAATAAATAAATAAACTTTAAAAAGAAGCAAGAAAAATTGCAAGTAAACAACCTAAGCTTACAGCTAAAGGAGCTAGAAAAAAGAACAACAAACAGAAACTAAAATCAGCAAAAGGAAGGAAATAATAAAGGTTAAATAAAAAATGATTTAGAAACTAAAAAACAATACAACAGATCATTGAAACCAGGGGCTCTTTTTCTTTTTTAAATGCAATGAAATGGTTCAATCTCTAGCCAGACATATAAAAAGAAAATAGAAGGGAGACTCAGTCAGTTAAGCATCCGATACTGATTTCAGTTCAGGTCATGATCTCATGGTTTATGAGTTCAAACTTCACATCAGACTGTGTGCTGACAGCACAGAGCCAGCTTGGGATTCTTTCTCCCTCTCTCCTGCCCTTCCTGTATTCATGCACACATGCAAATATGCTCTCTCCCTAAAATAAATAAACTTAGAGAGAGAGAGATAGAGAGGACTCAAAAAATAAAATCGCAAATGAGAAAGGAAAAGTAGCAACTAACAAAACCCACAAAAGTAAAAAAGAATTATAAGAGAATATTAGGAAAAACTATATGCCAACAAATCAGACAACCTAGAAGAAATGGGATAGTTTCCTAGAAACATATAATCTACCAAAATGGAAATAGGAAGAGAGAGAAAATTTGAATAGACCTGTTCAGCAAAGAAATTGCTCCAAACCTCCCAATAAACAAAAGTCCATGACCAGATGGCTTCACAGGCAAATTCTACCAAATATGTAAAGAAGAGTTAATAAAACATTAAAAAGTCATAAAAATAAGTCATAAAAAATGAAATCTTGCCATTTACCACAACATGGATAGAGCTAGAAAGTATAATGCTAAATAAAAGTAGTGAAAGACAAATACCATATAATTTCACTCATGTGGAATTTAAGAATAAAACAAATGAGCAAAGGGGAAAAAAGAGAGAGAAACCAGAAAATAGACTCTTTTTTTTTTAATGTTTTATTTATTTCTAGGAGAGAGAGAGAGAGAGACAGTGTGAGCAGGGGAGGGTCAGAGAGAGAGGGAGTCACAGACTGAAACAGGCTCCAGGCTCTGAGCTGGCTGTCAGCACAGAGCCCAACGCAGGGCCCGAACCCACTAACCGCGAGACCATGACCTAAGCAAAAGTCGGACGCTTAACCGACTAAGCCACCCAGGCACCCCAATAGACTCTTAACTATAGAGAACAAACTGATAGTTACTGGAGAGGAGGTGTGTGAGAGGATGAGTGAATTTGGTGGTGGGGATTAAGGAGTGCACTTGTCATGAGAAGCACAGGGTGATACATGGAATTGTTGAATCATCATATTGTACAGGTGAAACTAATATAGCACTGTATGTTAATTGAAATTAAAATAAAAACCTAAAAATAAAAATACATATATTTCAAACAATAGTCTTAAAGCACAAACTGAAGGACAAACCCATTTCCACTGACTAGATTATTTCACATCATATTTATCACCACTATAATGCGCATTCTTAGAAAGTAAACACAAATTTGTGTTTCAGCTAAAGCAGAGGGTCTATTGTACATACCAATTTTGCCTGATAATGCAAAGTAAAATAATTTATATTGAATAGAGAACCTGTATGCTTCAAAGCAACATAATATAGGGGTGCCTGGGTGGCTCAGTCAGTCGAGCGTCCAACTTTTGATTCCATCTGAGATCATGAACCCAGGATCATGGGATTGAGCCCCACATTGGGCTCCATGCTGAGTGTGGAGCTTGCTTAAGATTCTCCCTCTCTCTCTCTCTCTCTCTCTCTCCTTCTTTCCCACTTTCCTGCTCATGTACTCTTTCTTTCTGAAACATAATATATAATACCTGTTATTCTTTGAGCCCTTATTATGAATCTAGTGTGCTATTCAATTAATGCTGGTATATGGCATATACTGCTTTTATATCCATTTTATGGATAAGAAAATTGAGGAATAGACATGTAAAGGCAACTTCTCAGAGTTACATCACTAGTAATTGTCAGAACCAGGATTCTAGCCTAAATGGTATTGCTATAAAAACACAATACTATACTGCCTATAATCATCACAATTTAAAATATAATCATAAATTTATACTATCGTCACACACATCTAAATTTTGAGGTTAGAAGGATTCTCCACTCACATTTTTTCTCTGGTTTTTTACCAAAGCTATGAAAGCTATTTGATTTTCAATGCACTCTACTTCCTTTCTCACCACAATTGCTCATTGTTTACTATTGTGATTAATCCTACTCTCCATGCTAATTTCTCCCTCAAACAGCTGATGGGTTTCCACTGCTTTGGCCATTGTCACTCAAAATCCAATCCAATCCTGCCACATTGTTACCTGGGGTGCTTGTTTAAAATGCAATTTCTCCATCCCAGTTTAGATGTACTCAGATATTTGGAGGGATGGAACTCAAGAATCTTTTTTATTATAAAATCTTTAATGTGCTTGATTCTTACTTACACAAGAAATATATGCTACTTTCCTATTTCAAAAGACATACATAAGAAACTGTTATGATAATTATTCTTCTTTCTCAAGCTAACCAATGGGAATAAGACTCCAGAAGATATAGAAACTTTCAGTTTTTAAAAAAAGTGCTTATTTATTTATTTCTAAAGAGACAGAGACAGCACGAGTTGGGGGCGGGGGGGACACAGAGAATCCAAAGCAGGCTTCACACTTTCAGTGCAGAGCCTGATTATGCAGGGTGTGAACCTGCGAAGCTGTGAGACCATGACCTGAGCCAAAACGTCACTTAACCGACTGAGCCACCCAGGGACCCCTAGACACTTTCACTTTTTAACCAACATACGTTGTTTCAAAATGCTTAAATTTTTAAACAAAGAGACAATACTTAAATCCATGATTTTAGAAAACCATTATTACTCCAACCTTCCAGGGATGGTCATATTTGCCTTCTTGCCTAGGGTGTGCCCAAGGTTACACTAAATATTGACTATTTATTTCCACAAGCTTACAAAGTATCAATGTCATTGTAACAATGTTAAGATTTTTTTCCTCTTCATTTGCACTTCTGGCTCTCTATGTCTGCAATGTTCTATTCTTAAATTTTCACACGCCTTCTTCCCTACCTCAATTCAGATACCTATTCATAAAAGTCACCTAATCATAATGAACTTCCTGGACACAAAGTTTTCTAGATTCCCTTTCATCTGGGGTTCTCATATGACCACTTATGAATAACGAACATGGAAAGGAAAATGACATTAGAGAGATGAGATTGTGTGGTGAAGTATTGTATTCTTCTGATAAATCTATGTTAAACTCTACCATTATACATCCTAGGTTAGTAAGTTCAAGGTAATTTACCTCAAGAACATTTTTTTCAAATGTGTAACATCCAGGATTGGTTTTGTTTTCTTCTATGATACTGTAAACTTCTAAAATTTTCTGGTAAATTCCTTTAAAGTGGATTTGTGATCGGTGACTAAAATCTTGAGTTATAAAAAATACAGGCTCATAAAACTCCATATCCTTTCTACTTTATAACATTACTTATAATTTCTTATCACTTTTAAATTTAATTGCTTTAAAAAAATAAAATGCATACTTCCTCTTACTCACAAGTGTGTCCCTAATCCCTTATACAGTTTTGGAACATAAAAATTTCTTATTTAGTGGCATGAATGAATGAGTGAATGAATGGATAAATGAAATGATTAGTAGTACTATACAAAACAGGTAAAGAAAATATAATTATATATCTTTATATATAGTATATATAATATGTCAAATCACATATGTATCTATATATATAATTAGATTAGGTCCACTACTGAGAGAGAAAAATATCTCTCTAAGATTTATTTATTTCTGTAAGAAGTAGGTATAATAGTCTTTCTTACCTCAAAGGTTTATTATAAGAATTAAATAAAATAATGTCTTTAAATCATTTATTAGAATGTCTATTATATAGTCCACAATACAGATGTGACTTATTAGGGCCTATAACTCTCAAAAGACTATAATATTTTAGAGATGTTAACAACATACAGAAGTACAGAACAAAAGCACATTAACCAAATCTACAAATCACAGAAATTATGATCTTTGTTTTCTTTGTAACAATTATTGCTATTTTTACGGAAAATGTCCAGCCAAATGTAAGAGCTTACAAATTATAAATAGATATATATACTTATAACCTCTCCTTCTTTTAAAAAATGACAATACCATAAAAATATATGTCAATAGATAGCATGCTACACAAAGCCATTTTAAAGGTGTATTTCAAGGTCCTGACAGGTAAGCTCTTAATTCTTATTCTGGTTTATGAAACACATATCAGCATAAATAAGATTGTTTGTTCCAGACAATGAAATGTATATTATTTTTCTAAAATTTAACAAATCTGTAAAACTAATATTAGGTTTGACTCATCAGAACTTAATGGAACAAATATATCTTAGCCATAAAACTTCAATGTGATAATTATTGTATTATTAAAACTACTTCTGATATCACTTTGGAGATATCAGAACATATTATATGTTCAGATATTTCTGAACATAATACTTATTATTGTTGAAAAGTATCTCTCAAAATTGAGTCATTTTTTCCTTAGGCATTATATATGCATTCATTGCCTAAAAACTAACTCTTTGAATAAAAATTGTTGTGATACATTAAAATTATTCTGTGTGTCCATAAGTACAATATCATAGCAGTTATGGTATTAATGATAATAAGAATAATAGTTAATATGAAGATTAACCACTATGTTCCAGAGATATTTTACATTCATTATCTTATTTAATCCTCATGAAAATCCATAAGTAAGATATTACTATCTTCAGCTTCCAAAAAGAGAAACTGAGGGGTAAATAATAAAATCAATGGCCCCTGGTCACACAGGATTTTAAATAACTAAAGTTCAATTTTAGAAAGTTCTCTAAATAAACTCAATGGTTGTCAGGGTGTCAGCACATTTATTTTTTGTGGCAAACTTTAAAAGAAATCTAGAGCAGCCTTCAGAATAGAAAATACCAACGTCTTTTCTACATATTAAAAGATACTATTTTTTAACACATGAAATTGGCCAGGATTTAAAATTTGATGTGCACTATTTCAGAAGAAAGAAGCAGGTATTGTCCTGTGTTGTCATTGGAGTCTAAGTTTTTTACATTAATTAATTAATTTTATTTATTTACAAATAGTTTATTGTCAAATTGGTCTAAATTATTTAGACTGCAATAGGTGGCAATTGGCAATTTTACTTAGCAATGTTATTTTAGTACAATATTTCATTGACTGTAAGAGGGACAAACTCTTCCCATATTTTGTTGATTATAAGATATATTTTAACATCTCTAAAATTGAAGCATATCTTATAATCGATAGTGTATATGATTTATATGGCGGTGTTTTTCTCTTTCTCCATGATACCCAAAATAATGGCATATATTACAATAAGTGATTAAAATTTGGTGAAGTGTGTTATTTATTTATAGATATATTCAATTAGAAATATACATATACACAAAATATAAATTAGTATTATCACCAGTTGTAACACTAAAATATTGGAAATTGTAAAAATAAATTATGATGTACACATAAATTGGTGTACTTTGTTGTCCTTAAAAAGAATAAGGCAGAATTAAGTGAACTTTATAGAATTTTATATAATAATAATATGTAGAAAAGTATGTCAAAAAACATTGTATAAAAATGATACCATGTTTGGGGCACCTGGGTGGCTTGTCAGTTAAGAGTGTGACTCTTGATTTAAGCTCAGGCTGTGATTTTAGGGTTGGTGAAATTGAGCTCCACTTTGGTCTCTGTGCTGACAGCATAGACCCTTCTTGGAATTCTTTGTCTCTCTACATAAATAAATGAATGAATAAATAAATAAATAAATAAATATTTTAANGGGGGAAAACTGAGTTTTCATTGTATACCCTTTGTAAATATTGAATTTTTCTCTAGCTGCAAGTTCTACTTTTCAGGTAATCAAATACATATTTTAAAATACTGTTTGAAACTATTGGGGCTCCTGAGTGGCTCAGTAAATTAAGCGTCCGACTTAGGCTCAGGTCATGATCTCATGTCTGGTGGTTTCAGCTGTGCACGGGGCTGTGCTGACAGCTCAGAGCCTGGAGCCTACTTGGGATTCAGTGTCTGTCTCTCTCTGCCCCTTCCCCCCACACCCCCACCCCAACCCCCTCATGCTCACGCTCTGTTTCTCTCTCTTTTTCTTTTAAAAATAAACACTAAAAATTTTTAAAAATATTATTTGAAACTATTATATCCATAACAAGATGCTTCTTCTTTTAAAAAAAAATTTAATGTTTTATTTATTTCTGAGAGAAATTGAGAAACAGCATGAGCAGAGGAGGGTCAGAGAGAGAGGGAGATACAGAATCTGAAGCAGCCTCCAGGCTCTGAGCTAGCTGCCAGCACAGAGGCCTACATGGGGCTCGAACCCACTTACCGTGTGATCATGACCTGAGCCAAGGTCGGACGCTTAACCGACTGAGCCACCCAGGCGCCCCAAGATGCTTCTAATTTAAGCAATTCTTTCTTATTTTGAAATTGATTACTGTTACGTGGCTCCTGAAGAAATAGGAATTCTTCTTCTTAAAATTAGAGCATGAAATCATTACTTTTCTCCTTTTTTGCAGGTTTTCCTAAAGTTGACTTAAATTAACTGTATCTTATGTATAATATTTGCTTCATAATTATTTGGAATATTTTGTTAAGTATTGAATTGGGTTTTATATGTTCAGTTAGTCAGTTAAGTATGATTATATTGTTTAATGTTTCTATTTAGAAGAACAAAATATTTTCTGTTAATTTTTCTTTTATGACTATATTTTGGAAATATACTTAAGTTTTTATTTCAACATTGACCACTGTGGTATCACTTATCCCTTAAATTATCTGGGATATGTTTTAGATCTTTGACTTTTATTGACTTTCTTTCAGATTTCTGAGGAATATCTATTTCATTTTTTTCCTGTAGTTTTAAAAATTTACTTAAATTTGACATTTGGAAATTTTCCAAAGGTTTTCAAAGCATGGCTATATATCTTACAAGAAAGCTATACAGTAGAATATGGAAATCACTTCTTTTCTTTCAGAAAGTGAGATACACAGAATTGAATGATCAGCAATAACTTCTGGGCCAAGATTCGCTAGAGTTAATTGTGTAAATGATATTAACCTTAAACAGTCAACAGAAAACTTCTAGAACCAGAAGCCTCGGAACACGGTCTTCATATAATCTAGGGGAAAAAATGGATGTTGCTGCAGCCACATGTTGCCTTCTACGTCTATTATTTGTGTAGCTGGAGCTTAAAAAGCCTTTGTGGACACATCCTGGAGTTATTTACTAGCCCTTACAAAGACAGAATCTTAGTTTATAGACTTACCTAAACTTCTTCATTGACACTTTATAGTATGTGCTCCAGCGGATCATAAAAATGCTCAGTTCATTGTAAAAAGACACATCTGCTTCTTTAGGAGGTTTGTTTTACCTAGAGTTTTATACGACTGTCATGACTTTAGTCTTGTTCAGTGCTTTCCGGTTTTGTTTTTCCTTTTTAGCCTTTCTGAAAAAATAGATGTTGGTGTCTTCATGTATCTTTAAATTTTTACTGTACGTTTCCACTGACGAGTAGCAATGATAAGATTATGCTGAGTTTACTTATTTGAGAACCTAGAAATATATATAATATTTTAAAGTTTAAATTAAACCTGGAATATCTTGCAGAAGTGACTTAGAACAAATAGAAAGCTATAATCACACGTTGAAATAAAAAATGCGAAGAAAATGTCATGCACTCCTCTGCTGTATTTAAGTGCAAGTATTCCACAGAAAATGAAGTGCTGGCATTAACATCATCAATGTGTTTATTCTTGTGAAGAGTGAACATCTTAATGCCATCCTGAATAAATAATGTGGTTTGTGCTGAATTGATCTCTGAAGAAAGTACAAGTAATGTAGCTAGAGGGGCCTCATTTACTCTGGTGAATAAACTCGCATTCATGTGTGGGTGTCATATTTATATGCAGATGAACTGAACACCTGCAATCTTAAAAATAAACCATAAGCTACTTACAAACTTCTCTTTGCATTTAGTGCACTGGTATAAAAATATATGCTGAGGAAAAATTATCCATTAGAAACCAATATGTTGTAATTAATTTTTCTAGTGTACAAGAACGTAGAACCTCACAGGATTCAGAAGAATTATACCATAAGGGTTTATGTATAAACTTTCTTTCATATCTTTCATAATTATTGATTTATATATAAATTCTACATTTTATTAGAATGCTACTGAACAAGTTGTATGATACTGACTTTTTCCCTTTCAACAATTCCTAATGAAACTTTCGTGTAACAGCCCAGGAAAAAGGGACAGGACGAGCCCTCTAGGGTCTTTGGATGCAATTCAAAATAGTCACCATCAGATGGTGATGGGAGTTTAGTAACCATGGGTTTTTATTCTACCTTTGATCCTACACATGGAGAACTCTGGACTGAGAGGCATCCAAATTATAAACAATCTAAATATAACAAGACATGTTGGCTAGGCCTAAGGCCTATCATTGTTCATATATGGAATTGGTTGTATTCAATGGAATTGGTTATATTCAACCTCCAATATCTACATGATGATGTTTAAAAAGATGTTAGAAAGCTAGAATTTCTCCATCCCTTGTTTCTACATATTGATTTATATCTGCTAATTTACATCATCAACTGCAGAGCCCTTTGAAGATAGGAATTTGAATTCAACCCACAATAAAGCTATATCATATAAATATTTTTGATGTGAACTAAACGGACCTCAGTTAAGTAAATTACAAAATAGGGTCCTGCTGTGATGACTGCAATTCTATCAAGAATAAGGAAGTCAAAGAGAAACAGTGATGTGTCTACTAGCAGAACTCAATGCTGTCTAGTCACTGGACCATCATTTTGGTGCTGGTGCTGGTGGAGCTTTGAGGTGAATACCCATGTTTTACTGTTTGTGTCAGTCACTCTATGAATTATAAGGAATTCATAATTTATAGCTGTAATTTTGTCCATATGGGATTTTGCTATGGAAAGCTTCCTGACTGTGTGAAACATAGACCTATAGAGTTTCACCCTCTTACAGTAAGTCTAGAAATGGTGTGTGTTAACTGAAACACCAAAAGTGTTTGTGGTTTTCTGGCTTGACAAGGAGGTTGCCAGTGAGCGTCCAATTGTACATTACAGGGGAAGCAGACATACAAGGGGCAGTTAACGCTCATTTAGAGTGACTGCATCTTGGGCTCATTGACCTTTAAGTCTCTGTGGAGGATCTTACTTTCCAACGATATTCAAAGCTGGCAAACAACTGCTTTGTCTCATTTGCAGAATCTTGGGGATTTTCAGAAATTTGAAGGCAGAAGTCCCTTGTTAAGGCTGGCATCCCTACAGTGAGTCACTTGGAAGATAACAGCATAGAGATAGATTTGGAGTATTTTTGTAGATGTAGCTTCTTTTACACCCATGAACATGAAACTTAAGGTGCACAGGTTATTCATAAAAACAAATTATTATTCAAGTGGGGAATTTTTCTTTTTACAACCCAAGTACAACTGTGCAGTAAAACTTTGGATTGCTAGTAACTTGTTCTGTGACTGTTCCTAAGAGGAACAAATGTTTCTAATAAATTTTAACTTGATAAATGAGCTATGTCTTGCTATATGAGTGTACATGATGCCAAATGTCACATGATCACAAATGAGCCAATGGTTCTTCTCCCTCTCTCTCTCTCTCTCTCTCTCTCTCTCTCTCTCGCTATGGGATTGTGGGTGATTGTCTCTCATGCTCAGAAGCTCAGTCTCAGGCTGCAGTGCTTGGATGAAATCAGTGATTTCTCAAAGCATCAGAAGGTGCCCACAACTGGCACTAGTATATTTTTTGTCACTTCAGGGCACCAATGGACAGTCCTTAGCTTTGCCATACAAGAGTAAGCTTGGGAATGCTTTGCTTCATTCTAGGTCAGGCTGCCTGCAGATATAGACCCTTTCTTCTGCTGCTTTATTGCAAGTTACATTAAATACAGCATATGACATGAGTTTATTAATACTCTACTATAGTCAACATCTGTGTCGGCATATACAATGGCTCCCATGCAGAAAAAGTTTCCATTGAGCCAATAGATAGCAGGGATTCCATTAGTGATAGCAAAAGTCATCCTACATAATAACCCTCCTCTCTCTTGTCCCCATTACACCAGCCACAAAGATTTTCAAAGATACGTACACATTAATTTTTCTTTATATTTTGTGTTTTCTTTATTATTTTGTATTACATTCCAGTATTATAATCCTTTTATATGAATATTTTAGGTTGTGGAATGAATCATCTGAGTTTCCATTATTTCTTATGGGGAAATTTGCTTTGATATAAAACTGCTTTGGATTACAAGCATGTGTTGGCGTGAACTATGCTTGTAAACCAAGGTTTTACTCTATTCTGTTTTTAAATTTGAAGAACTAGTGAATGTTATACTTACAGATGAGTTTTCCTTCCTGCTCGTATCTAGGAGTACTTTTATTGTTTGAACTTAAAATTTGAATTTGAACGTTATTTGATTGAAGACCAACTAGAGCTGCTCACAACTTAAGTCTCCCACATCCTTTCCCTTTTCCCTCACCTCCCAAACATCAGTTGAAGGCCCTTATTTCCCTGCTAAGACCTCCCAAAGTGAATATTGGAATACTTTAGCAATAAATAAAAGGTTTATTACCTACCTTTAAAATGCCATTACAACTAGATAGATAGATATTTAATTTAAATTAAATGTCATTACAATAGTGCTACGTCAAGCATAAATGCTATAGATCTATCTAAAGGGCTAATAAAAATGCCACTAAGATAAAGAAAGGATTAGAGATAGAAATGGACATGAAGAAGCAGAAATGAGGAGATGTGGGCAAGAGGAACTGGAAAAAGACACAGCACAGGGCCAAGCACTCCAGGTAAGAGAATTGAGAGAGAGAAGGAAGGGGCGCCTGGGTGAGTCAGTCGGTTAAGCATCTGACTTCGGCTCAGGTCATGATCACACGGTTCATGGGTTCGAGCCCCGTGTCGGGCTCTGTGCTGACAGCCAGCTCACAGCCTGGAGCCTGTTTCAGATTCTGTGTCTCCCTCTCTCTCTGACCCTCCCCTGCTCATGCTCTCTTTATCTCTCAGAAGTAAATAAAACATTTAAATTTGTTTTAAAAAAAAGAGAGAGAAGGAAAATCTCATTAAGTACTAAGATTCTAGTGTTGAAAACGAGGCACCTGGGTGGCTCAGTCCGTGAAGCGTTGGACTCCAGTGCAGGTCTTACTAATCTCACAGTTTGTGAGTTTGAGGCCCTCATTGAGCTCCATGCTGGCAGCGCAGAGCCTGCTTGGGATTCTCGCTCTCTCCTCTCTCTCTGCCCCTGCCCTGCTTGCACTGTCTCTCTCACTAAAAATAAATTTAAAAAAAAAAATGAAGAGGCTCTGAACAGAATTGGTAGGCAAACCCATGAAGATAATTGGTTTCAGAGATGAAGTTAGAAAGCATGACTGTATTTGTCATACATATAGATGAGCAGAAGAAATAATGTATATATCTATAATGGAGAGTTCCTATACATAAAATTAGAATTAAAATTGGTATATACTTATGTACTTATCTACGTAAACACACATATAAATCACAGAATTTCATAATGAGCATAATGTAATTTATGGTATAAAGAAGCTCTATATAGACTGGTGAATATTAAGTCCGTGGTATGAATATAAGTACTATTAAAAATAAAGGTGACAAGAGACAACAGAAATTATAGCAGATTCTTCCATTTAGAAGATAGTCATATAATTATAGGGTCAAAATGTATACATTTAGTATGAAGATTCCTTTTAATATAGTGCCAAAGAACTTGCCAGAAGTAGTAACGCAAAGTTCACACCAGTGAATACTACCAAAACACCTTCTATAACATTGAGTAATATATATTTGGGGGGTAATATATTTTTAAAGATAAAGCTATTTTTAAAAGTTGTAAAGTTAATTTTTGAGGTGAATATTGTCTTGTGGCTATATTAGCGTTTTTCTTAAACTTCTGGTAAGCTTGAAAGCTTTTCAAATGCATATCGATCATTTGTATTTCATCTTGACATGGCCTGCTATATATTTTTTTTTCTGTTTAGACTTTCATATTTATGTAATGTAGCAGATAAATAATCATTAAAGTTTAGCATCTCTGAGTTTGGACACTGTTTTCACATAGCAAAATGTCTTATTATTCTCAGGCAACATAGCTTAGAAGGAATCAACAAAATGATTGTTAAATTACTATGCCTAAAAATGAACAGTTACTCAGGATATAGTAGGGCAAAGCAAAGAGGAAAGAGGAGTAGGGAGAGAGGGAAGATAAACAGGATTAGGAGGCTCTAGCTTGAAGAAAAAACAGCGAGCAACAATTTTCCAGTGTCAGGATGACCTAAGATTCTTAAGGAGAGAGGTTTCTTACATTCATAGCTTCTGTTGCTATGATGAATATCACCTCTATGAATCAAAAGAAAACAATATAAACTCCTGGAATTTGCATTATACTAGGGGCAGCATTGGCCTTACCATTAGAAGCAGGATTATCATTTTAATCTCTAACTAATTATATTTTTATCATGAAGAGTAACCTCAGTTGACCTCCAAGTTGGCATAGTAATTAAGGTGCTGGAATCTAACTGCTTTGGTTCAAATCCTGGATTCCACAATATCTAGCCTTATAAACTTAATCTCTCTAAAACCCATCTCATCTGTCCAATGCAGGTAATATTGGTACCTACATGATAGGGTTCTTATGAGGATTTAGTGAAATAATCCTGGTAAAATCCTCAGCTCATGTCTGAAACAAAATAAACACTCATTAAATGTCAACCATTATTTATATCTTTCATTGTACACATGTATATTGTGTAATTGGGAACAAAGAATTTCTCACTGCATAGAATTTTGTATCCTCTATTTTTTAGTAAACATTCTGTGCTTTAACATTTTTCCAAACTATAATTTTGATATTATATGTATACATATACACACACACACACACGTATACGTATATACACCTTGTTTTACTTAATGTTACATAGTAAAAGCTAACTTACTTCTCCAATTTTAGAATATATATGCAGATATAGATATACATATATTCCTGTATTATAAATTAAATTATATTTTAATTTGTATTTGTTGAATAACTAATATGATAAAATATTTTATCACTTATTGGTACTAGATTACATGTTTTTTAAATTGGAATTGGCTGGTCTCTGTTTTTGTTTTATTTATATATGGACTCTTGGTATTTGATCAGCAGCTTTAACATTACTGAAATAAGAAAATATGTAGTATGCACTAAACAAATAACTAACAGATGCTCTTTTGTACTTAATCTGTTGACAATCTGAGGATTACCTGACTTCTGTTTTTTCCTTATTCATTTGTTTATGTTTGCTTACATTACAGAGGTTTCTACAGATAGAAGTAAGACAGCTTACTAGAATGTTAGTATTAAAACTAGAGATCGAATTAGAAGTTAGGACTAAGTCTAAAATGCATAACACAGCATAATAGATGCTTCCATATTTACTCAGGTTGAATCTAAACTCTGGCAGTAAAATTAAAAAAAAAAATCCCAACAACTTCTAATCAAGTAGGAAACTTGCAAACTGTATAAAGAAGAAAGAATACAATTCTTGTGGATGAACACAAATCTTGAAAAACATATATTCCTTTGAAAAAAGGATATGCCTGATTTTTCTTTTTTTTATTAAAAACTATCCATTTTGCTTTTTTTAAGTTTATTATTTATTTATTTTGAGAGAGACAGAGACAGTTTGATTAGGAGAAGGGCAGAGAGAGAGGAAGACCAAAAATCCCAAGCAGCCTTGCACTGTCAACGCAGAGCCCAATGTGGGGCTCTAATCCATGAAACCATGAGGTCATGACCCCAGCTGAAACTGAGTCAGTTGCTTAACTGACCTAGCCACCCAGGCGCCTCTGTTTTCCTTTATTTCTTATGTTTACTATTCATGTACTGCAATAGAAGGTAAGTTCCATAAGAGTAGGTAATCTTAGTGTACTCAGCAATATATTTAAGACTTTTATCTACCTGGAGGTCATTTTTAAAAATAAATATTGTGTGAAATAGGGAAACAATTTTATTTTTTAACTTTCTATTCTAAACAAGCAACAATTACAGCAGAGTTCATATTTTTCCATAATTGTATTTTCAGCATTTTTTTCAAAATTACAATTCATGTATTGCTAATATTTAAGTACATTTTATTTTTATACACTGATTTTGCATCAGAATTGGTACACTTTCCATTCATTGTACCCATTCAGTAATAATTTATTAATTTTCATAATTTGTAGCGTCTCTTGGGTTTTCCATATTTACAACAATAAAGTTTGGAGATAATGAAATGTTTACTTGTTTTATTATGACACGTTTGTTGAGATCATAATTTATGAGATAATACTGTGAATTCCATACTGATCATTATGGTTATAAGGAACAAAAAGACAAAGTCTTTTCCTCAAGGAAATTACATTCACAATTTTTTTCTTCTTGGTAATTAATACCCATTTGTCCTTCACCTTATTTCTCTACCCCCCTCCACCCCCAGCATCACTTCTATTGACAACCCTGATTTTCCATTTGGGGCTCCATTTCTTTCTGGACAGTTGCCACCATTTCTAGGACTATATAAAATTAGAGCCAATCAGTGCACACAATCTACAGGAACCAGTGTTTGTGTCATAGATAACATAAAATATGTCTGAGAATTTATCTTCATTTACTAAATCAGCCGGTATTTATTGAATCCTTATCAGTGAAAGAAGATACAAGGATTTTTTAAAATAATTTTTAGAGTTTATTTATTTTTAGAGAGAGTCAGAGTGAATGGGGAAGGGGCAGAAAGAGAGGGAGAGAGAGAATCCGAAGCAGACTCCATACTGTCGGCATAGAGCCTAGATGCAGGGCTCAAATTCATGAAACTGTGAGATCCTGACCTGAGCTGAAACCAAGAGCTGATGCTTAACCAACTAAGCCACCCAGATGCCCTAGAGAAACAGATACTAAAAAAAATTTTTTTAACATTTATTTATTTTTGAGAGACACAGAGCATGAGCAGGGGAGGGTCAGAGAGAGAGGGAGACACAGAATCTGAAGCAGGCTCCAGGCTCTGAGCTAGCAGTCAGCATAGAGCCTGACGCGGGGCTTGAACCCACGAACATGAGATCATGACCTGAGCCAAAGTTGGACGCTCAACCGACTAAGCCACCCAGGTACCCCAAGAAACAGGTTTTTAAGTCAAGATTTGCAAAGAGAAGTAAAGAGCAACAGCAGATGATGCCAAGTGAAATAGGCGTTGAGTAATTGAGGCTGCAAACACTCAATTTAATGGGGAGAATAAAATGTATACACATTTTAAATATTAGAAACACTGAGAAGAAACAAGGAAAACATGTGCCTTGAATAATTCCCTGGCTGGAGTGCCTGGGTGTCTCGCTCAGTTAAATGCCATTCTTCACTTGGGTTCAGGTCATGATCTCAGGATGGGAGAGTTGGAGCCTCGCATCATGCTCTGTGTTGGCTCTGTGGAGTCAGCTTGAGATTCTCTCTCTCTGCCCCTCTGCTGCTTGCTCTGTCTCTCTGAAAATAAACAAAAAAACATTTATTTTAACGCCCTAGTGAAGAAACTAGGAGTTCAAACATTAAGTTTAACATTTGTTACATCTTTAAGTCTCTGTATGTAGAGTGTGTGCTTAGGTTTATGTGGGATTTGCATTTATGTGATTTTGTTAAGGTGTTTTTTAATTATTCTCAATAACATATTTTACTTTACAAATGAGTTGACATATTTCCCAATACATGACACAGTTCCTTCCCAGACAGCTAGAGGGAGTGAGCTATACTTGACCATTAAAAATAAAAATTTTCCTCTTGAACGGAGAAAAAAAATGCCCAGTAACTCAGTTGGAGACTTTTCAAAATCAATGATAGGGAAAAGGAAGTTTCAACCTTGTTGACCTCTTAGTGAAGAAAAATATATATAGCATGCTAAATGAAATGTGCTGGCAGTGGAAAGAAAAAGGTATCAAGTTGTATGATCCCAAAATGGGATTTTCATTCATATTACTTTTACCAAACTTACTCTACTGAGCAACTATTCCAGATAATTCAAAGGGCAAAAGCTATAATCCTGGTTTTTAGCTGTCTTTTTTGCAGGATTCTTGAATTAGCTTAATGGGCTACAGCTGCATCAGCTGCATTAACTAGTGCTGTTTCTAAGACCTGTGGTCCCACAAGATTGTCAAAGCAGTTCTTAGAATATGTCTCTCAGTCACTTCTTCCAGAATTGACAAATATCCCAAGGCTAAAAGCAATCCCAAATTCCAAATGTAAATTGCTTCAATTGCGTCTTTTCTAATGTGTGGCCTACTAATTCTTCATACTTTTGATTTTCAAACATGCTTATTTATGCTTTGCTCAGCTTTTTCAGTTGTTTTTAGCAAGACTGTTGATCAAAATAACCAAGTGTACCAATTCTGGAAGCTAAAGTCTCATCATTATTTTTTAATAAATAAAAATACTATAAATACATTAAAATTCCATGTGGTCTCCTCCCTGATTTCAATTTCCTCCTTCCTTCTCTAACACGAAACCACTATCCTGAATTTCAGTGCTTTTTATTCCTCTTACATTTCATAATTTTAGTCAATATATATGAGGCTCTTCAAAATACATACTATCATTTTGCATGTTCTTATATTTTTACATAGGACACAGTGCTGAAAGTTGCATTCCATAATTTTCTTACTTAAAAATATTTGTGAAATTTATCTTTGTTGATATATATAGTTCACCTCAATATTTTAACTGCTAAGTAGTATTACTTGTAAATATATACTGAAAATATAGTAACCCTCTGCTTTCAATGGACATTTGGGGTCATATCAAATATTTACCTTTATACCCAATGTTCTGATAAATGTCCCTACATGTAAAAACTTTCTCAGGAATTTAACTGTAAATAGGAATGATGAGTTTGGGGATAAGTACATCTTCAACTTTACTAAACTTTGTTCAATTACTTTCCAAAGTGATTGTTTAAATTCTTAGCAGCACAAAATCTAAATTCTCTGCTATACATCCTTAAAATCACTTGGTATTTTCAGAATGTTAGCATTTTATTTCCAGTTTGACAACTAAATATCATATTTATTTTGAATTTACAATTCAGTATTCCATTTATTTTTTATAAATGTATTGGTTTCCATAGCTTCTTCATTTCTACTTTTCCTGTTGATATGTTTTTACCAATTCTTCTACTAGTTTTTTTCTTATTAGTTACTATGATCTAATATACTTGAGGTTTAAATTCTTTTTTGCCATATATTTGTTTAATGCATACTGTCTTTTAGTAGTCATTTAAATTTATATTCAATGATATCTTGTTTTAATATAATCATATTTACTAATAACATCATTTATAGTAAGCATTTGAAAATATAATAAATTTATCACAGGATGTGTAAGAAAACATAGTTTAGATTACACGTCAATAATAAAAATAATCCTTGATGATTCAGTGCTACAATGGATATTTCACATTTATGTACAATGCACTGTGAGATATAAAGTTATAATGAATCATTCTCTATGTAATGATCCTGTGATGCAGGTTGTTTATTGTAATTAAAATGACATCATTCTTCTATTACTATTTTAATGCACTTACAACTTATGATCTTTTGACCAAAACACTTCATTATAAAAAAATGTATAAATTATTCCCTACAAAATTCTGAAAAAAGGCTCTTTACCATGTATAAAATGTTTGCAGAACGTTATAGATTTTAAAGCTTTTGGAACTATGAAAAGACTAATGATAGTCATTAGTTAGAGAAATTTAAGCTAAAATAACTTACCAATTTAGCATTTGTTATTCAGTTGTTAAGTAGTAGAGCAATGATTGGATTAAATGTTTCCAGACTAGTCTTTCTAGTATATCATCAATTAAATAGGTAGCCTAATGCTTATATCTTTATACAAAAGAGTGACTTGGATTTGGGGGATATAGTGACTCAAGAAATAAATTTCACAGGTGCCGGGGTGGCTCAGTCAGTTAAGTGTCAGACTTTAGCTCAGGTCATGATCTTGCGGTCTGTGAATTTGAGCCCACTTTGGGCTCTGTGCTCATAGCTCAGAGCCTGAAGCTGCTTTGGATTCTGTGTCTCTTTCTCTCTCTGCCCCTCCCCTCCTCATGCTCTGTGTCTCTATCTGTCTCAAAGACATAGTTTAACATAATGTTAAATAAACATTTAAAAAAATAAATAAATTTCTCATTTTTATAATTAAGCAATAGGTAATATTATGTTAAATATTTTCCTCATGGTGTTTGATGGCAGATACATAGATGACCCAAGATGTTATTTAAAACAACAAAGCAGGGACACCTAGTGGCCCAGTTAGTTAAGCATCTGACTTCGGTTTAGGTCATGATCTCACAGTTTGTGAGTTTGAGCACCTCATTGGGCTCCAGGTTGACAGCGTGCAGCTTGCTTGGGATTCTCTCTCTTTCTCCCTATGTCTCTCTGCCCCTAACCCATCCTCACTCTTTCTCTCTCTCACTCTTTCTGTCTCTCAAAAATAAATAAATAAATCAGCTTAAAATAAAAAAGAGTTGTGTTAAAACAACAAAGCATATTTCAATTGGAACCACACATTACAACTCTATGATCTTTAGCATCCAGAAAAAATTGACTATCCATCCATCCCAACTAACTCGTCCTTGCTTTACGCATCAAAGTCATACCGATCACTGAGAATTCTGCCTCTTCAAAGTGCATTAGCAGAGATACAAGCAGACCATGAACTGAAAAATGGTTGAAAAAAAATCAAAGAGGTTAGTCCTACACAGTACTCTTATTTATCTATATTTCCTTGATTCTGAATTTCCCTTCCTACATGTAACAGAAGCATGAAAAGCATATGGATATTATCATTTGTCCTATTTCCATTCTAAGAATAGGTACTAATGATTTTTCTCTGAGAAGCTAGAGAACTGCACTTCAAAAACATACAAAACGAACTAGGATTACTACAGTTCATTAAATTTTACCAGGTTAAATAAGAAACATATCAGCTACTACAATTTTTTTCTAGTGCATTTACAGTGGTTTCACCTACTTATATCCCACTCAATGCTTAGCCCCTTTTATTTATTATTTTAAAATAAATATATATGTGTAATTGCTAAATAATAATATGGCAATGTAGGGCACCACGCATATTCTAAGACCCTTTTCATCAGCTGTCCAAAGTACCTGGCAGAAAAACAAGGCTCATTTGAATAGAAACTATTTAAATAACCTCTAATGCAATGTATTAGGCTGGCAGAACAAAGAGTAGAAAAGATAATTCTAAACGTTGTCTGAAATCTATTTTTAAATAGAAAGCAGGTGGTTATGGAGTGGTTGAAATAGCAATGAATCATGATACCTGAATTCTGCCACTGACTTTAAAGACTAGCTCAGCTCTAACTGTTGCTTGACCCTGGTGATTTTTATCTCCCTGATATCTAGTTTTCTCACAAGAATAGAATATATTTTATACTCTTTTGTTTATCCTTTATATTTTATAATTGAATAATTTTTAGTCAGAAAGAGTTTTATAAAATGGTGTCAAAATAATAGTCTGAGGTCTACTAACACATACTGTTTCCTGTGCTTTGCATTTAACACAGATATCTTCTAAAATACTAGAGAGAAGAAAATTCAGGCATCTCCTAAACTTCTTCAAAATCTGTAAAGAGCAGGAGGACTTTCTTATAAAGTAAAAACATATGAATATTTATTGCAAATAAATTTCAACATATTTATATAGAATTACTTGTTTTGCATCTGGTGATATCTATTGTCTGTTTACTTTTCTCCTGAAAATTATATCATAATTTTCCAGATCAGATGACCAGATGATATAAGGGCTAATAGAACAGTTTAAGAATGTTGAATTTCATCCATGCAAAAAATGAGAAGCCAGGAAAAGATTGAAAAGTAAGAGAGTAACATGACTGAATTGAGTTTGGGGTACATCATTGGGGATATCTATATGAAGGCTGCATGAAAAGGGCATGTATATTGTTGTAGGAAGCTCAGTTAAGAAGTTATCATGGTACTCCAGTAAAGAAAAGATGGCCGCCTAAATTAAAGTGGGTGCCCCAGAACTGGAAACATGTGAAGAGCATTGAAAACAATTCAGTTGTGCCTCCTCTCTCCATCCCGTGTTCTCTGGTTGCAAAGATATCAGTGATTAACACTTTTGGTTAAATCAGAGACCATCTTCTCCACATACACCTGTCAGCATTACAGAAGGACCGACTGTGAAATGATTCTCTTTTCTTCTATCACCAATGTTAGCAATCCATTGATAGTAGTCAAATATTAAGTCAGAAATTTTTGTCTCTTCCATTAAAACTTTAAATAATCAGGTAGGATTTAGTGATCATAGCTCACAAGTGGCAAAGATAAAGAGACTTAGCATCTCAAAAATTATTCAATATCCTAGAAAGTGATACATGTTCAATTTCCTTCAATTTCTGAGTCTTTTATTTTTGGTCTAAAGAATGAAAAATAATATATTCCTCATAAGATTACTGTTTAAAATTTTAAAAATGTGAAACATGAAATATAGTTCCTGGCACAGATCGCATGCTCAGTAAATATCAATTTATTTCTTTCTACCCTGACTCTTTCTTAGCTAACAGCCAGAAGGTGAGAGGCATCATGGAGCGATTATATAAAAATATATATTAGGAATCTGAAAAAAATGTTATTAATGACAAAGATTAGAGGCTTTAAAGAACTGTAACTTCTCAAATTGCCTTAGAAGTGTCCAAACCTAATGTATTATGAGGAATATATCTAGCTTCTTTGTTTTAAGCACATATATAATTGATACTTTTTCTCTTTAAGTCTCTATATTTACCTAAAGAGTAGCTTTGCTATAGTGAACATTTTATACATTAAGTCCTGCAGTAAAATATTTCAACTTCTCTTCCCTGGGAATTTTAAGACACAACCCTGTTGAAAGAGAATGGAAATGGAAAGTTAAAACCTTATCTCCATACACTGCCAAAAATCTGTGATTTTCAGACAAATCATCCAAGGTTTCATAAATGTGGTTCTCATCATTTATAGTCCACACTCAGGCAGTTCTCAAAAAGTACAAGAAAAGACACTGATTTGACCACAGATTATACAGTAACTTTGGCAACAAATTCTGAATTGTCACGGACAGAATGCAACCAGACAGTATACAGAAAAGTAGACAATAAGGTTGTCACTTTGAACCAGATGGCAAAGACCTTGACACTCAGTGAATTGGAGCTACCTTAACAGTTTGCTTTCTCTGTCCCATTTGCCTCTTTGTTTCATTCAAAAGTAAACAGATCACTTCTTTGTGGGATATAGGGGGTGGTACAGAGTCTCCATCTCACTCATACCACTGCAATTGTGATTAAGCATTTTATAATTATTAAATAAGAGACCAGCTATATATTAGAAATTGGTAAGAAATTCTTCTTTACATACTACTCTACTCTTGAGACTCTTTAACACATCATTTCATGAATTTCTTGGGGTTTTTTTTGTTTGTTTGTTTTTGAGTGAGAGTAGTTAAGAGGACGCTTAACCAACTGAGCCACTCAGATGCCTCTCTGTTGCCTTTTATTCAGATCTTTTAGTTTTCCCATCAAAACAATTAAAGAGATTTCTAAAAAGGTTATCAGGGTTTAACAAAAGAGCTATATGTCCTCCACGTCTCTTCTTACTATGAAGTGGACAGACACTTGCTCTATGTAGTACTGAAGAAATATTCAGGAGGTTGTTGATGCCAAGTGCATCTCTTAGCATGTGAAACATGTCTGGGCAGCTTGAACTTATACTTCTACCACTTTATTTAACTGTTACTTCCCTCTTCCATCTCCCTCTTCCTCTCCCTCTTTTAAGGCAATACCTTAAAGAGTGTAGAGTACAAGATGTTTAGGTCCAGTGACTTTGTTGCAATATTGCACCTCACTCCTGTAAATTCTCTTAGAATTCTGGGAATTAATTAAAACCCTAGTATAGAACAATGATTATTAAATGATGTCCTTTTAACCTGAATGGCAAGAAGAAAAAAGGGAAATTTCTAAACTAAAGCCATCCCCCCACAACATTTCTTAATGACCACCCTGTTCTTTCTTGACGGGTAGGACCCTGTTATACAGTCCCCATCCCCATGAATAATCTTACATTGGAGTGGAAAAATTGTTGAGAAGTACCGCTAGGCATAAAAGAGCTAAGAAACTAAATAAAATATGCAATTTATGTCTAATGAAAGCTAACAATGACCTTGAACAAGTCATTAAAACTCATTGCTATGTCTCTCTACATCTGAAAATGAGGAAGTTTAACTCTGACCTCTAATGTCCCTTCAAAATGTTATACCACTTAAATTAAATCATTAAATTTCAGTATCTTATCTAGCAGTTTCCTGAAATGGTTTTCTTTTCTTTGGATGAAAATTCATACTAGGCCAGAATTTTATCACAAACCCTTGGATTTAATAAGGGTCAACCTCCAGTATGAGGGAAAAAAAAAGCATGGCATACAAAACTACAACTTACTGTTCAAATCAGACAGATGTTTCATCCAGGGTGTGGTCGTTTCTCATTTCTTAGTCGGATTTGAAGCTTTCACATTTGTAGCTGAGGCCATTGGAAAATTATTTGAAAAAGTAAAGGAGAGGACAAAGAGGCAAATTTGGTATTTATTGGTATACAAGCCCATGGTGCTAGATGAAAACTTCCAGAACATCGCTGCCTCCAGCAACACCACCAATACCCAGGTCTATGTGGTTAGGTTTGAATGGAATAGAAGATCACTTTTATTCCTTTTTTTCCTACTTGATTCTTATGAAAAAATCAATAGTTCCTTTCTAAGAGTTAAGGGAAACAAGAATCTGGATTATGATAAAAATATTTAAAACAGGGATTTTTTTAGGGTCATAATCTTCTCTTATGTTACATGCATATCTATGAGAATCTGTCACTTTTATATTTGTCATATGAGAACACTTATCAAGGGATAATGTATGTTCCTTATACACTTGAAGTATAAGACTAGTAATATAATGATAAATTGTTAAGTAATGTGTATATTTTAACTTTCATGGGCACATATATTATGATATATGTGATATGAAAGTAGTAAAAATTAATCCCAGGGGCTCCTGGGTGGCTCAGTTTGTTAAGCGTCCGATTTTGGCTCATGTCAAGATTTCATGGTTCATGGGTTCAGGCCCCAAATCCTGCTCTGGGCTCTGTGCTAACAGCTCAGAACCTGGAGCCTGCTTTGCATTCTGTCTCTATCTCTCTCTCTACCCCTCCGCTGCTCATGCTCTGTCTCTCTTTCTCCCAAAAATATATAAAGATTTTAAAAAACTTTAAAAAATGAATCCCATTGTTAGGTTTAAAAAATAAAAATTCTTACATAGTTATGTTGTATAATTAAAGTGTATATTATTGGAAATGGAACGTGGTGAGAAGTATTTTCCAGAAACATTTTTAGAAGGTGGAAATATCTGAATTCTTAACTGTGATCTTTATATACATTTTCCACTATTTATATAGTTATAGATAATTTATTCTGAAACATACGTTGATCCACTGTTAACACTCTTTCAGAATAAGTCCTTTCATATGCATGCACATGTGAGAGCAAGAAAGACTCATTTAAATTTTGACAGAGAACTGTAAAAAAACTTAAAATATCCTAATGATATAAGCTTATACCAAGTTGTAATGCTAACATTTCTAAATGTTCACAATGCTGCTAATGATTAAAAATAAGGTTTGTAAATAGCAAAGTGAAATATCTACAGGCTAAAAGACCATATTAAGCATCATAACCCATCTATAATTTTAATTTTCTTTTTTTAAAAACTGCTATGTGACAAATAAGTCTGCCATTATAAATAACCTTCTTTATAGAGGCATGCTAAATTATGCCATAAAGGTATTACTTGATAGATTTGCTACATTTTTCTCCCCTTTGTTTTCAAAAAGATTTATAGTTATTTCTCTGTTTAACCAACAGATGTGAAGTGATTTCAGGATGATCTGTATCCATCAGAAGGTGCCACATGTTTCTTATTTAATTCCATTTCTATGGAAACCTCAAGATGCCTCATGCATCGTCTTTCAGTTTTCTGAAGAAAAATAACTTTCATTACTTTGGCATGAAACACCCTCAGAATGCCCTATGTCAAGAATAATTAGAATTTCACTCTTCAGTGTCTCTCCTGCAGTATATTGACTGTCTAAAGGATCCTTGCTGTCTGGTGTCTGATAAATGTATTCTTGAGTGTATGAACTGAAGTGAATCTGAGCCAGACCAGTTAGAGCTGTCCATGTGAAAGTCTAGATAAAGGTGCAGAAATGTACATATTGAGACATTCATTAATTTACTTCATGACTATTCCATTTATTAAACAGAGGTTACTTTGACAGTCCAGCTGAAATGCTATGTCTATAAAGAATAATAAAGTATATCCAACTACATGGCTACCATGGAGTTTTCAAATTTAGGTTTTTTTTCTTACAAATAGTTTATTGTCAAGTTGGTTTCCATATAACACCCAGTGCTCATCCCCACAAGTGCCCTCCTCCATGCCCATCTCCCCACTCCCCCCCACATCCATTAGTCCCCAGTTTGTTTCTCAGCATTCAAGAGTCTCTCATGGTTTGCCTCTCTCCCCTTCCCCCACCATTTCCCCCCTTCTTCTCCCCCATGGTCCTCAGTTAAGTTCCTCCTAATCCTCCTATATGTGCAAACATGATATTTGTCCTTCTTTGCCTGACTTATTTCACTCAGCATAACACCCTCAAGGTCCATCCATGTTGCTACACATGGCCAGATTTGATTGTTTCTCATTGCCATGTAGTATTCCATGGTATAGATAAACCACATCTTCTTGATCCATTTGTCCCTTGATGGACAAATTTAGTTTTAACATTATTATCATTTCATGAAAACAAAGCATCAGATTAGCGTGGGTCCTAAAGACTCTTGCAAACATTAAGGGTGATAAAGGAAAAATTCTAATAAAATGGACCAAGAACAGTAAGAGGGAGAAAACAAGTTCTAATGAAATACTGGACCAAGAACAGTAAGAGAGAGAAAACAATTGTTTCATACAAAGTCAAACCAAACTACTCATCATTCCTGAGCATTGCTTTCCCACATCTATCTGCCTCATTACAAGTGATCTTTCTGCCTAGAACACTGTGCCAACCTTTCTCCCAGATAGAGCCCAATGCTCTCATTTTCCCTTATAACATTCCAAGACTTCTGGAGATTTTACTCCCATAGCATTCCCCCCATACCTTAGTCATTCCCCCCATACCTTATCACACTGTATGTTAATTTCATATTTATTTTCCTGCCTCATTACACTTAAGTATTTTGAATACAGTGGCGTTTTGTTTTGTATATACATTCACCAGATTTTGATACAGAATTCATCCTCAAAAGTGTTTAATTAATGAGTAAAGGAATGAAAGAATGATTGAAAGAAGAAAAAGTATGATCAACAGCATCCTTATAATACTGAATGGAATGAAAACTCTGCCTTCAGTGCCAGTGTCAGAATGGATTAAGAGAATTCCCCTAGTTCTGAATTCAAATATGGATGGCAACTTCTCAAGAAATTCTTCCCAGGCTCTTAAATATAGAGAACAAACTGTGGGTGGGTGGAGGGGTGGGGGAATGGGAAAATGGGTGATGAGCATTGAGGAGGGTACTTGTAGGGATGAGCCCTGGGTGTTGTATGTAAGTCAATTTGACAATAAATTATATTTTAAATAATAATAAAAAATAAATTCTTCCCAGACTTTTTAAAATATTAGACCTTATCTCTGTAAAAAAATTGTTTCCCATTTTATTGTACATGGCAAACAAAGAAACAAAAAGATGCTGGACTTGTCTGAGCAATATAATTCTAATGGTTGTGAAGCATACAGAATATAACTGATAAGTCAAATTAAGGAGCCAGTGGTAAAGAAAAGAATATAATAGGTGAACCTGTATATGAGCATTGAAAAGTGAAGAGTTTTAAATAAAGAGTTAAGAGTTTAGAGGAAACATGATAGAATGGAAGAATATGTGGAAAGTAAAATTTGTTTAAGGAATTGTAAGATGTAGTTGTGTTATAGCAAGGTGACAATAGAAAACAGAAAGATTAGTTCTTTTCAATTAGCCAGACATAAATTATGAGGGCTTGGATGAAAATATTACCTGTTTAAGAAGAAAAAAAAGAATAAATTAGCATCCTTATTTGAGAAAGAATAAGCAGAGGTCAATGAGGGGATCAACACATGGGAAGTACATGAGAAGATAAGTCACAGTAGCTCCAGGGTTGCTTTCTGAGAGTGCCACTTATTTTTTTTATGTTTATTTATTTTTTGAGAGAGAGAAAGAGAGAGTGTGTGTGAACATGGGAGGGGCAGAGAAAGAGAGGTAGAGAGAGAATCCCAAGCAGCCTTCTCACTGTCAGCAAGGAGCCCAACACAGGCTCCGTCCCACAAACCGTGAGACCAGGACATGAGCTGAAATCAAGAGTAGGCCACTTAACCAACTGAGCCACCCAGACTCTCCCCAACCAGTTTTGAATACAGAATGGTATTAAGATAGGGTGATCCTGAATCAAGAATTTTCAAATGACATATTTCTGGCTTGCTAATTTTAGGGAAGAACTGATATATAAAATTGGAAATATCCTGCTACAACTGAAAGCCCTAGGATAAAGAGACAATGAGGATATATGAAAGTATTTGAATGTGCAAAGGCTATAAAGGAGAGAATAGAATGTAAAACACATTGCCTCAAGAATTAAATACGGGGTCATGGAGTATGACAACAAACAGAAAACCACATAACAAGCAGAGAAAGAAGATCAATGAATCATAAAAGCATAGACACACTTTTCCAAAGAAATATCCAGGTAGTGGAGGAAGATGACTTTCAAATGTGCAGAGGAGCCTATCCTGATGAGAAGAGAATGAGTGTAGTGGGTGTATGTAGAGTATCACTGGTAATTAGTTCTACAATGTAAAGACAAAAATTAAACATTAAGGAAAAAGAAGGAGACAGGAAATTGAAATTTGCTATGTTCTCAAAAGGGGCTTAGCTATTATATGTATTTAGTTCTCCAACTTTATGAAGTAAGTATAGGTTAATTAAAAGACTGAAGGTCACACAACTGCAGCTGGACATGTATAAATCGATGGGAAAGTCAGGTTCTCTGTGGTTTATCAAAATCTAATCATTAAGGATAAAATAAATGAATAGAAATTAACATATAAGCTATTTAAACCTATCACAAGCCTAAGCAAAGTTTTTGTTATGGACTTTTTCATTTAGGAGAAAGCCAAAACTTGTGAATATCTGAAGACAAATAGACATTTGGTAACAGAATTCTGGGACAAGAAGAAGTAATGTTTTATTGTTTTCACAAAAATAGTTCCTAAAAACCTATAGTTATAGAATAGGGAAAACTTTGAAAAGACAGCAAAATGCAAAGGCATTGCAATTTAGATAGACAAAAAACTTTTATAGCAAGGCATTCAAAATGCTACCTCATATCAAAGCATGGGCAAGCTATATTGCTGAAGTATGTAAGAAAGCCACCTCCATCAAGGATTTTATTCTTATAAAAAAAACTGAAAACAACATAAAAATGAACAAGCAATTCCCGGCTTTTGGTGATAAAGTAGATGAGTCTGAAAATTGTTCAAAACAATACCAGCTAAGGTTAATAGGCTTGCTGGAAGGTTGGAAGTTAGGAACTTGGCCAATTTTATAGAGGTATACTATTAATGATATACTGGCAAATTTTCTGGGGTTGTTTATGAGGTTTTGTGTGTGTGTGTGTGTGTGTGTGTGTGTGTGTTTATTTGTTTTGCCAACAGAACGTGTACAACCGATGCCACTTCCTTCATCTCACTGAGAAATTTTCTGGAATAATATTTTGTATAGCTCACATCTTGACTGATATTCAAAACAAACTAAATTCAATTATATTGAAATATATAATGACTGGTAATATCAATTGCTCTCATTTTGGAGCTTTGTTAAATATTTTGAAAGTTAACAAACCTCTACTCAGAGCACAGGCATTGAAAACAGTTTAAATCATAATTTCACCACTTACTATCTTGAAAGTTCAGTTCGGTAGATGCAAAAAAAAGCATAATAATACCTACAGTGTAGAGTGGCTCTTAGCCTCTTAAAGACTTGTAAATTTACTTGAATAGCACCAGTTATATAGTAGAAGCAGAAAAATGATAGTGAAAAGGCTTGAAACACTGAAATAATACATATTAAAGTATATTTTTAAAAGGTAAAATAGTAATTGTCATCAAAATGTAATATTATTACCATTTCATATATGTAGTTTAACTCATTAATAATAAGAAAAAGTGAAAAATACTATATCTGGCCAATGGATTATCCTAACAGCAGAGACATATATATGCGAACAGGCATGCTAAAATTAATATGCTTAATAGATAAAAGAATTTGATTATTCCACAGAATTTAAGGAAATCATTCATACTTCCACTGGTCAAAATCTGTGTATATATATATGGACAAGATTTATATGCATCACTATCACATATCTACTACTTACAAAATTGTAACATAGCTCAAAAATAACAAAAGAGATAAGTAGGATGTTTGCACTAAATAAGACACCCAATAATAATTTTAGCCCATTTCAATTTTTTATTTGTATTTATTTTTCTGAAACTTCCCCCCATTTATGTTCATCATAATATCAAAGAAAGTTATTATTGGTCAAGGCAAAATAGACTGGTCTCATTAGATTTGGTCTGGTCACTTACCTCAGCCCACTAAGTGTTTTAACTAATCCTGTAGAATTTCTTTAGTGTTCTTTTGCAAATTAAATGTGTTAAGAGTATTGAACAACTCACAAGACCAAAATATATTTCTGTCCGGAAGAATCTAAGATCATAAAGAATCTCACATCATGCTTTTAAATGACTTTTCATTTGCTATATAGAAGAGAGGAAAACAAACCCATGAAACTATCTTCACCAGATTTCAACCACAGTGCCTGTAAATTTGAGTGAGTTCTCTTCCAGAGATCCTCAAAATTGGGGTCCTGGCCTGCCAGATATTTATCTTCCTTACCACCTAAAAGACCCAACCCTGTAAAGCAGGTATAAGGCCAGTTTTCCTAAAAGAACTGTGTAGGCATTGATCTTGTCAATAAAACCATTGTTGTTTAAAACTACCCTCTCACGCCTGAGTTAATGATCATTACTTTCAAATATGACACTGCAGGTATGGCTGTGATTATATAATTTGTCAATTATGTACTGGTGAAATGGAGAATGAATTCTTATGGAATCTATCCAATCTACTTTTTTTTGCCATGAAAAGTAAGGGGACTCAATAAGATTTTATGAATTCTAGGAGATCAATGAGAATCAGATATCATTTTTAAAATTTCTTATCTCAAAGCATAAAAGCAGAGTTATTGAATTGTTGCAAGATGTACATAGCTTTAAAAAAAGAAAAGGACTTCCCATACACCTGAAAATAAAACACTAAAACATCAACAATGTTGGAAATAAATGAACACAATGTAATTTCTATCATCAGTTCATTCAGTCCTGGGTAATTAGTTTTTGTTTTGCTGGATCCTGGTTTACCCACCCATTTGCAGGTGGCTGACTTCTGGACCAAAATGAGTCCTGGAAATCCTAACTCAGGTCACTGATATGGTCTGAAAGTCATCTAAGTGATGTCTGCCCAGAGCCTGCCACAAGTCTACTCTTTAGTGTCAATAGCCTGAAATACCTGATACAGCACCTTTTCCACAAAACTCTGAAATAGTCTTTATTTCTTAAAAACACATTCTCTGGACTGTAGCTTGTACCACAACATTCAGGAAACCTAATAGTAAAATAAAGACTATCTGTAAGTAGAGGATTTATTCCTGTGTGTAGTTAGTTTATTTCTTTAACCAACAGTACAGAAGAGAGAAAAATTCTCTATTCCAGTATAGTATATAACTATACCATAAGAATTTTGATCAGTGCTTCCCCTGAGGATAAATCAGTATTATGGAAAGAAGCATATTAACAAATCCCCAGTCTTCCCATAAGGTGTACAGTTTAAAAATTATTAATGTATTAATGACACCTTACCTATACAAACCTAGGGAAGGCTGAGCTGTATCTTCTGATCTGACAATTTTCTGTGTGACCCCTATAACAGTAACACATAAAAATCCTAATGATTTCTAACATCTCCCTGTATATATACACAGAGAGAAAGGAGATATGCATGATTTTTCACAAGCTGTCTAGAAAATGTCAAAGAAAAATTTAAATAGATTTTTTTACAAGTTTAGTGTAGATTTTGTCAAGGCAAAATCAAGAGTTGTCAGATATTAGGGCAACAGTTAGGATAGGATTATGGGTGCATGAGAAGCAACAGTTGGTTCTATATTTAATTTAATGACAAACCATTTTAGAGACAAATAGAAAATAAAATAATTGTAAAGAACTATAGCTATTCCATAAATACAGATACTTTGGTGGGTTTTGTTCCTCCTTTTTATTTCCAAGTAGATTCCACTTTTAAGTAATATTATTTAGAAGATTATAAATTCAGCATAAGGCACAGAAAATTAATCTGATACAACACAGAATCTCCATCTAGGCAGACTGCATCGAATTGAAAAATAACCTCTCCTACCATAGCTAAAGACACTAATTAGAAACTATGAAAGCAAGCCCATCCAAATTGAGTGGACTTTGCTAAAATTTTAACATATTTCATAGCTTTTTTTTTCTTTTAAAACACAGGTATCATAAGCCAGGGCAAATAAAATTCACTTTCCAAATGTTATCCTTTATTATGTCTCTTCTTTTTCTGGAAACAAAGGACACTTTACTTTAGGACAGCAGTTCTCTCAAGAAGTCTGCAAGGTCAAAATAATTTTGTAACAATCCCGAGATTTCATTTATGTTTATGTTGCGTTCATTATTGCTATCTTCAAGCAAACTGATGTGTTGAAAATGCCAGTTTCTATTTCCAATACAGAAAATATAGATAGGAACACACATAAGCAAAAGCTGTTTGGAGCCCACAAAAATATACAAGGTTCAGACTAAGAAGCATGAGAAATGCTGGGGTAGGAAAAACCTACACCTTTTGCTTTGATAAACAAAAGCACACACACAACTGTATTTCTTCGTCACCATCGCTCCTGAAACATACGGGTTTATAACTTTCAACCAAAGGAACTACTATTTCACAGTAAAAGCAAGGTATTGGATAAATGAGAACTGTTTTACACAAGAATTTTTCGGATGAGCAATTACATATAGACACATAATAAAACTTTTTAAGGTCAAAAACATCGTATTTACACATTTATGACCCAAGGCTATACATAGCTTCTGCATAAAATATTGAAGTAAAAGCCATATAAAATAAAAATGATGCTTAGTAACCATGCCTTGATAATCTATCTTCCTTAAAAATTATTTAGGTATACAATGAGTATCCATTGATTAACACAAGGTAACATAAGACTGAGGTTTTAAATTATTTAAAGATTTTTGGGGGTGCCTGGGTGGCTCAGTCAGTTAAGCATCTGACTTCGGTTTAGGTCATGATCTCATGGTTCTGTCGGGCTCTGTGCTGACAGCCAGCTCAGAGCATGGAACCTGCTTCAGATTCGGTTTCTCCCTCTCTGACCATCCCTTGCTCTCTCTCTCTCTCTCTCTCAGAAATAAATAAAACATTTAAAAAATAAATAAATTATTTAAAGATTTTTAAAGAAAATTTCCTTCAAGCTGGCATACTACAAAACATAGTTACTTAGAAATAAAAAGTTAAACAAAATAATTATGCAATTTAGTTGAACAAATTTAAAGGTTTTTTAATCTTAAACTTTATTCATGAGAAACTTTTACCTTATTTAATCAGTAAATTGGTAAGATTTTAGGAAAACAAACCCATGGTGAATGAAATATATACTTTTATACTTAACTGTAATCAGAGATAAGACACAGCTACATTTTTTTAAAATAAAAATTATTCAGCTAGTCTTATCAAAGGTCATCCTAATTATCTAGTAACTTAAAACATTTCTGAGTTATTTTCTTTAAGAAGAAGGGTTTTTTTAAGTTTAGGACATATAAACTAGTAACATTTTAATATTCTTATTTTTTGGAAATTTTAGGAAAATTTAACTCACATAAATGCTTATATATTATCTCTATAAGCCAATCAGAGCAGGGCTCCTATAACTTAAGACATTTTATAATCTAATTTGTTCATATTCTCTAGAAATAGTAAAACATTCCACACTCACACAATGGAAGATAAAGAACTTTCAGAATTACAGACAAAAACACACATAGAATGCTTATAACTTCAGAAGTATAATTTCAGCCACTGGTCAAAAGTAAATATAGAAACACAGATATTAAAGAACCATTTTCCTTCCTATGGATACATACTTCTTAATTTATTTGAACTCAAATTTTTCAAAAGAAAATGATAAAAAAAAAACTTTATTCTATGTCATCTCTCACCCAACAGAGAATAGATCACTATAATCCATCTACAAAGATCACCAAAGTCCGA
Source organism: Crocuta crocuta (assembly GCF_008692635.1). Lineage (NCBI taxonomy): Eukaryota > Metazoa > Chordata > Mammalia > Carnivora > Hyaenidae > Crocuta > Crocuta crocuta. The sequence continues at coordinate 7,827,078 of NW_027528818.1, read as the reverse complement.
TCATAAAACCAAATTCTCAATCCTTACTGTTATAATAGAAGGTAAAATACACAAATGAAACAGAAAACAAAATAAAACATTAAATGAGGAGAAGGGGAAAAAACAAATGAAACATAAAATCAATACAATTAAAGCTCTATTGCCACTTGGATTTCAGTCTGGGGCCCAGGAAAAAATCAGCAGACCAGCAGCATGAAATGTATTCCCCTGGTGCCTATTTTGCCAGGCAACCCAATTGAATTCTCCAGGGGGACCTCCAATATTTTAAAGAATGTTTCTTTATTAAAGGATGAAATCATGACCCTCATACATTAGTGGGGGAACCAGTAAGATACTGCTAAACAGCTTGAGGGAAAATTAACAGGCACATATTAAGTAATCAGGAATGTTGTAATTAACTTGATCAATAGATAGATAGAAAACTGACTTCTTTGGAAGGGAGGAAAAGAAGACCAATAGTACCTCCACTGGAGAAAATTTATTTTTCATGCCTATGAGAAAAATCATATCCATTGCTATCAGTTATTTACAATTTAAAATGTTAACATAGCTCAAAGATTCTGAAGGATGAACTAGACAGGACACCCAGTAATCCTTTTTGTGAATTTCAAAGTCATTCACAATTATTCCTAGCTATATTATTGAGAATACTTTGCAAAATTGTTCCTATTAAATGAACTTATGTCTAATTTCAGATAAAGAACAAATGGATTTAATCAATGAAGTTTCCAACACAACCAATTATAACTCAGTGAAAAACGTAATGAAATTTATAAAATTACATATTCAGTTTAATGAAAAAGTGGATGTGGTAACTAGGATGCAATCAGGGAGAAACTTTTTTCCATCCTAACTTTTTTTTTCAGAGCACCCTTTACACTGATTTTCTTCTTTAAATCTAACAAAAACTTCAGGAAGATCTTAGATTTCTGATTCTTTCCAGGTAAAATTAATCCCTTTCAGTTTAACATCAAATCTCTAACTTCTCTTCAAGTCTACAAATCTCTCTCTTCAGCTGATAAGCAATCTAAGGAAAGGAAAGGCATACTTGTTTTTTCCTGATCTCTTACTTCACACTGTGGATCTTTAGGGAACCATCCAAGTTCAAAGCTAACAGAAGATGGGGGCGAAAGGTGTCAGAAGGTTTCATTTGCCTGGGAATGTTGTAATTCAATATTAGTAACATTTGGGTTAAATATATGCCAAAAGCTAACTCTTTCTCTTGTGAGACTTTCTTCATAGTTGCACAGCTTCCTAGAATTCCTAAAGTGGTTGATGTGTTCCTTCTCATATGTGTCATTTATATTCCTATCACTCAAGTGTCATTTCCTACAGGCCATACTAGACTTCCAGTCTTTCCCCTGAAAGATACCTTACTCCTGGTTATAAGTCCTCTTTGAAAGGGTCTTTGGGGCACCTGGGTGGCTCAGTCAGTTAAGCGTCCAACTCTTGATTTTGGCTCAGTCCATGATCTAATAGTTCTTGGGATCAAGGAAAGTGTCCTTAGAGATGGTTCCCTATTGCTTCCTTTGTTCAGTATTTTTCTCTAGCATGTGAAAACCAAAGGGCTATTTGGCAGCTAGCAGAAGTACAGATCTCTCTCAGAATAGTACTTTTTGATCTTGTTAATCCCAGGAAACCAATTCTGGCCTCTTGTATTTAGACTTTTCAGACCTTAAATCAGAGCTTGTATTAGTTCACTTGGACTCTATTCCTATTTTGCTTGAGATAAAAGGAGGAGGCACTGCCTCTTTGTAGGAGGTTTAAGGAAACCCACAATGTATCAGCAACTCTTCTTCTATAAAGAGAACTTGCATTACGTCTTCAACTTCATACTGCATGTTTTCCCTTGCTTTTATATAGACCACAGGTGCTTTATGGGCTAATGCTGGCAGATATTCTTTCACAATATCTTAGAGTTTGTATAAACAGAAACTCTGAGAATTTCTTCCTATTCCATTTGCCTTCGTGAGTTTCTGTGAAAGCTTAAAAAAAGTGTTTAAGATCACATTTAGCAATTGTTACATATATTTCCTCTTCACACATTATGCTTTACAATGAATCATAGTGTTGTAAAGTCCTTGAGTTATTTATTTTAGCTTACAAAATTTGAGGTTGCTTAAATTATTTATGTAAATGTATTTGGAGTAAATACATTATGAGCATTCATTCATATGTCGCCTTTTCAATGTGATCTATGTTAAAGTTCTTATTTAGAATTTAAACTACATCTATTTCCAGATCATACTTAGTGCATTCCTTTCTTAATTTTTCCCATAGCACTTGTTACAACATAACATACAAACCTAACTTTGCTCTATGTTGTACTATTATTTTTGTTTATATTATAGTTACATAGAGAAAAATAAGATGGCTATTTTGCAATATCCTAGTGAAGGTAATGATGTACTGAAAATGGAGAACAGTCGTCAGATTTAATAAGACTTGAAATGTAGAGGTGACAGGACTTATTGATGTACTGGATGTAAGAGGCAAAGAAAAGAAATACCTCAACTAGGTGTTCTTCTTTTTGAGCCAGAACAATCAAATGTTTATGTAGTTGTTTGTAGTTGTTGTTGTTGTTGTAGTTGTTGTTAACAACTACTGAGAAAAACAAAAAGTGTAAACTTTGGTGAATGATCAAGAATTGCTGAGAAACCAGAACACTTAATGAAAAGCTTTGAAGGATGAGGCAAGAAGACTAAGAGACCAGTCCAAAGGCTAGAAGGAAAAGAAGAAAACTGATGTCACTGGCATGATGTTAAAGATATAGGAAGTAGCTAATTCTGTCAAATACTGCTTAAAGAAGGACAAGAAAATACTGAGAAAATATTCATTGTATTTATTAGTTAGTAAAGTTATGGAATACTCAGATGGACTTGAAGGGAGGGTTGAGGGTGAAGTTTATCATGGAGAAGTGAATGTGAGATGGGGAATCCAGAAAAAAAGCATAGCAAGTCAAGAAATTGGGATGGTGCCAGTGCAGAGAGGCAGAATATGACAACTGGAGGAGGGTGCACATCAGAAGAAGGGATCTGAGGAGTGTTTTGTTGTCGTCTTTAATGGAAGAAATGTGGGCATGCTAATATATAAGTGTACACACACACACACACACACACAAACATGCACACAGAAATGGATCAGTGTAATTACAGAACATAAAACAGAGAATACTTTTAAGTTTTCTGAGCAAATATAGAATCTATGTACTTTTACTTTTCTGTAAACAAGTAAAGGTATATCTTCAGTATAAATAATATATGTACAATGATAATGATAGTTCCAATTGAATCATATTGAGTGCTAACCTTGTAGGAAAACATTTTATCTCTTTTATCTCAATTACTCATATCCCTAAAATCTATAAAGTAATTATTATGAATATATATAATTTTAGCTGGTGAAATTGTCTCAGAGAGTTTTTTTAAGTTTATTTTGATAGAGAGAGAGAGAACATGGGGGAGGGACAGAAAGAGGGGGAGACTGAGAATCCCAAGAAGTCTCCACACTGTCATCACAGAGCCCAATGTGGGACTCAAACTCATGAAGTATGAGATCATGAAATATGACCTGAGCTGAAACCAAGAGTTGGATGCTTAACCGACTGAACTGCCCAAAGGCCCCAAACTCTTCGAAGTTTAAAAGATTTGTCTAAGGTCACTCAGCTAGTAAATGCTTGGATCTGGAATTCAAATGTAACTTCTTGATTGCAAAGCAAGAACTCTTTAAATCCTTGAAGTATAGTGGTGAGGAAAGCTAAGGAAAGATGGGGGGTGGTTTCATCTTCCTAATGAAGTCTAGTGGATAATGATATATGACATTGAAAAGAATAATTAGGAATTATGAAGTCTTATTTTCTTTCATAATTATATTAGAAAGCTAAATTCACTTGGTAGTTCATAATTACTCTAACTCAAATCATTTCTGGAACTTGATGAGAATGTGTGCCTTCGTTATATAACAATAACTCTTTCTTGATGACTCTCTTGCTTCAATAAAGTTATTATTGTCATAAATGGAAACATTTATATTGCTAAATATATTATGCATACATATATATGATAATGCATCTGACTTCTTTTTTGATCATATATAAGAATATAATAAAAGAATTATAATCACCAAGCATATTTCTACAAACATTTTACTGGTTTAATAAAAACAGTCCATGAAATGTGTACCTTCCAACATTTTACCTGTTAAATTGCATAGAGGTGAGGTAGTATCTAAGGGACATTCCTCAAGCAACAAAAACTACCATGTATACATATTAATATGCATGGGATTGATAAAGTGAGCCAGATTTGCATTCCATACATAAAACTGTCAACTCACATTTCCATGATAAATCATGAAAAGAATAAAGGGGTACTCAGGCATAGGAGCACTGCATATATTTTCTGGGCTGGCAAAGGCATTATCTCTTGTGTGTCTGATTCATTTGTTGTGCTAATTTTCAGGATACCTGAAACTTGACCAGAAAGTTAATATGATAGATATACCTTAAAACTGTCACAGTGAAAAATACTGCATGTTTCACAAATCTACATAATAATAGGCCATGAAGTTTTAATTTTTATTTTTTCTTTTTTTTTAATGTCTATTTATTTTGAGAGAGAGAGAGAGAGAGAGAGAGCAGGGAGAGAAAATCCCAAGCAGGCTCCATGCTGTCAGCACAGAGCCTGATGTGGGGCTCGAACCCATTAACTGTGAGATCATGACCTGAGCCGAAGCCAAGAGTCCAACGCTCAACCAGTTGAGCTACTCAGGTGCCCCAAATTTCAAAATTTTACTTCCTAATATATTATAAAAATGGTAAAATCACTATCAAAGAATCAGAAATTAAAAAGAAATATTTACTTTAGGCCTCAAAGTACTAAATAGACTACCTTACGATAGAACATAACCTTTTCTTATTTCTAATGATACTATTACATGAGGTAAGAAGGAAACATAGTGTGATTTCATGTTTTATATAGCTAGTTCCCATATAATAAATGACTATGTGTACACAACACTTTCCCAAAGCATAGGTACCTACTCAACATACACATAGGATGTGTAATGGATATCCCATCAACATTTCCTCAACTCAGCTCCTTATATTCTCCTCCAAATATGTCCACTGCAAACTTCCCTTGAATGTGTCGACTGTTTACTACTTTCAGAGATATTCTGGGTTCTGAAATCATATCATCCTTCTTCTGCAATATCCTCCTAACTAGTCTTTCTGCTTCTACATCTGGCACTGCTTATACCTAGTCTCAGTGCAATAATTATATTGAGATCCTTTCAAATAGTCAGATCATGTCACTCATCTACTAAAAATTCCTGCAATGTTTCCATATTTCACTTAAGTAAAAGCATTTATAAAGGTCCTGATGACCTAGTCCCTCATTATCATCCAGACTTCATCTCCAACCACACTCCAGTCTCCCAAACACACTCCCCTCCAGTTACACTGGTCTCTGTGTCTCTGACTTACCTGGTGATCTTGCCTCAGGGTCTTTCAACTACTAGCTCTTTCCTCTTCCTGAAGTCCTCTTGCAAACTCCCCCACCCCAAGGGTGGGATATGGCTAACTCCCCAATCAAGTCTTCACAAAAATGTCACTTTCTCAATGTTGCTTATGCTGATCACTTCATTTTACTTTGCAATCCTCATCTCCTATCACTCCCATTTCCCTTACTCTGTTTTATTAATTTTATCCCAGTAACATTTTTTCCAACATTCTAATTAATTAGTGTATTTATTATATTTGTCTACATCAAATAGAATATAATTTCCACCTAGAAAAATGCTTTTTCTATTTTGTTCAAGGATGTATCCTAAGAACCTAAAATAGGACTCTAGTAGTATTCAACATATATTTTGAGCACAATAAATTATTTGAATTTATTACTAGTGACAAAACATATGCATCCAAATTTAATTTTAGGAAGAGGAAGATAAGCAAGACAAGAAACATAAAATACAGTTGGTTTCAAAGGAAAGATAATACATTGCATTGGAAAGGAAGAAAAAATTAAAATCTTTGTATTAAGTTGTATTTGAGATAAATGAGCCATTAAAGATTGGTAAAATTTTGACAAGGGAGTAATGAAGGTGTAGGCACTATAAGAATTAATCAAAAGAGGGATTAAGAATGAAACTACTATTTGCTTTTTATATTTCCTCATTCTGCTTAACAATGGGAAAACAAAGATGAATAGTCTGATCAGTGATTTCAGATTGCTTCCTGTTAGTGAAATGTACGTTTGTGCATATGTGTGTGTTCTAATTCTAACAATCAATATATATTTTAATTTTTTATTTAAATTGCAGTTATTTAAAAAAAAAAAAAGACGGGGTGGGGGGAGAAGTGCCTGGGTCTCTCAGTAGGTTTAGCATATAACTTCCTCCTAGGTCATGATCTTGCAGTTCACAAGTTCAACCCCCGTGTTAGGTTCTGTGCTGACAGCTCAGAGCGGGAACCTGCTTCAGATTCTGTGTCTTCCTCTCTCTGCCCCTCTGCTACTCATGCTCTGTTTCTCTCTCTCAAAAATAAACACATAAATAAATAAATAAATAAATAAGTTCCAGTCCGTTAACATAGAGTGTAATACTTGTTTTACTTGTTAGGACAGAATGGTGACTTCTAAGCTCCTTACTTATGGAACCAGAAACTGCCTTCATCTTTACTCCAGTTTCTTATTATCAGTTTCTCTTGCTGCTCCTGGTCAATAGTACCACTGTCAGATCTCCTGCAGTTTAGTATTTTGATAACCAACTTGAAAATTTGTCTTTCCTATATAATAATTTTATTTTTATTGAATATTTTTAATGTAACTTCACCTCTTACATACTTTTTACTTAAAAAACAAAAGAAATAAAAGTAGTGGAGAAAGGAGGGACAGACTTCCAGCTTCTTGCCAGATGCTTTCCCTTCCTAAGAAAGCTTAGTAAAAACCGTAGCTAGCAAAACACCTCAAGGGGATGAGAAAAGGAAAAAAGTTATTTTCCCAAGGATCTTGGTACTGGAGAAGCTGGGCATAGTTCCAGCCTCTCCCACTTATCTCTTTTGGCTCCAATGTAACAAAATATCTTCCCCTAAACACAACCAGCCTGAAGGAGAAAGTAGTTAACCCTTTGATGATCATGTCTTTAGACCAATGTAGAATACATTGGAATCATGGATCACTCTACTAATAGTGAAACTGTTTTGACATGTTAAGCAAACATTCATTCTATAAATCTTCCTAACTGGCCATGTATCATGGAGCCACTCATCATTCAAAGAGAAAGCTGAGGGTAAAACTGTTATATATATTTTAGCAATAAAAATTCTATGTCACTTTAGTACTTCTGAATCTACACTCAAAGGAACATGGTCCAAGTATGAAAATATTTCTGACATCCTGTACTCTGAAGATAATTTTTTAAAAAGTAAAAAAAAAGTATTCCTGTATCTTATAATTTATATTATAGTCATTAGTTTCATAGGTCATCAAACTAAATGTTCATACTTCATTCAAAAAAGTCTAAACAGAGATTAGATACTCATGAATATTAAAACACAGTTAATACAAATTTCAAGTTTTTTTACAAAGCAGTAGCACTAAAACAATATGGCACTGGCATAAAAATAGATACATAAAACCCAGAAATAAACCCACAATTATATGGTTAATTAATCTTTCAAAAGTAAGGAATGGCTATACAATGGGGAAAAGTCTCTTTAACAAAGGGTGTTGGGAAAACTGGTCACAATAAGCACAAGAATGAAACTGGACCATTTTCATTCACCATACTTAAAAAAACTCAAAATGGATTACAGACTGAAATGTAAGACCCAAAACCATAAAAATCCATAAAGAGAGCACAGGCAGTAATTTCTTTACACTGGCCATAGTAACATTTTTCTAGATGTCTCCTGAGGCAAAGGAAATAAAAACAAAAATCAACTATTGGGACTACATCAAAATAAAACCTTTCTGCACAGTGAAGAAAGCAATCAGTAAAACTAAAAGGCAACTACTGAATGGGAGATGATATTTGCAAATGGCATATCTGATAAAGGGCTAGTATCCAAAATATATAAAGAACTGATATAAGTCAACACCCCAAAAGCATAGTTAAATCAAAAGCATAAGAAACAATAAGTCGTGACAAGGATGTGGAGAAAAAGAAAACCTTGTGCTCTGTTGGTGGGAATGAAAACTGGTGCAGCCACTGTAGAACATAGTATGGAGGTTCCTGAAAAATTAAGAATAGAACTACCTAGGATTCAGTAATTGCACTAGTAGGTAAACGTTTTGGGGTGCCTGGGTGGCTCAGTCGGTTAAGCGTCCGACTTTGGCTCAGGTCATGATCTCACAGTTCGTGGGCTTGAGCCATCTGTCGGACTCTGTGTGCTGACAGCTAGCTCATGGTCTGGAGCCTGCTTCAGATTCTGTATCTCCCTCTCTCTCTGACCCTCCTCTGCTCATGCGCTCTCTCTCTCTCTCTCTCTCAGAAATAAATAAAACATTAAAAAAAAATTCAAAAACATTCAAAAACATTCAAAGGAATATATGCCCTCCTATGTTTATTGCACATTATTTCCAATAGCCATACTATAGAAGGAGACCAAGTTTCCATTGATAGATGAATAAGTAAAGAAGAGGTGGCATATTCACAATGGAATATTATTCAGTCATAAAAAAATGAAATCTTGCCATTTGCAACAACATAAATGTAGCCAGAGAGTAAAATTCTAAGTGAAAGAAGTCAGTCAGAGAAAGACAAATATCATATGACTTCACTCATATGTGGAATTAAGAAATAAAATAATGAGAAAAGGGAGAAATATATATATATATATATATATATAGAGAGAGAGAGAGAGAGAGAGAGAGAGACAAACCAAGAAACAGACCTTTAACTCTAGAGAATAAACTGATTGTTACCAGACCGGAGGTGGGGTGGAGATGGGTGAAATGGGTGATGAGGATTAAAGGGAACCCTTATTATGATACAAAAAATGAAATAAAATAAAATAATCTTTAAAAACATAGTTAATACTAATTCTATACTTGAAATTTTCTTTTCCTTACTCCGCAATCTGCCTCTTCCTTTTCCTCTCTGCATGGTGTTTTGAGTTCATTAAAGACAAACAACCTCTCACTCTTGTATATTTTTGACAAACTTCCATTGCAGAGCGGATGAGGTTGAGGAGGTCGTCTGACCCACCAACATTTTTAACATTAACAGCCCAAGTATTTATGTGCAAAAATGTGAGAATCCACTGTTGTAGTTGTTTTGCTACCTACTGAATTCCTGGGCTAGTGGTTCCCAGTTTCAATCTGTTGGAAACTTTCAGGCATCTCTACTTCTTTAAAGCTAGTAGAGTCTAGAATCTAAAATGAGAAATGTGAACTTTATCATTTAGGTGACAATTTATTTTTAAGCCAGTATGCAAATCTGTCACAAAGCCTGGAAATAATGGTCATATTTTTTTGAAGCAATCTTTCATCACTGGTAAATATTTATAGGCTTTTTGTTTAGAATGGTTAGGGTGCAATCCTAGCCATCAAGTATCATTTTCTTTCCCAAGTTTTGTTGCTGTTGTTGCTCCTAATTATTCCAAATCAACCTAATATTCAGATTCTAAGCCTTTGGCTAATCCATATTCTTTTTTAAATTTTTTTATGCTTTTCATTTATTTCTGAGAGAGAGAGAGAGAGACAGTGTGAGAAGGGGAGGGACAGAGAGAGAGGTAGATACAGAATCTGAAACAGGCTCCAGGCTCTGAGCTACTTGTCAGCACAGAGCCCGACCTGGGGCTGGAACCCACGAACTGTGAGATCATGACCTGAGCCAAAGTCAGACTCTCAACCGACTGAGCCACCCAGGTGCCCCATGGCTAATCCATATTCTGACACCAACCTTTGAGGTCAATGGCAAGATTGATGGAAAGATGTCAGCTGAGAAGGATAAATCATACACATTTTCTTAAATGGAAAATAAGTGAAAAATTATCAAGACAACCATAAAGGTCAGGATCCATGAAGCATCTTCAGGTTTTCTAAGTCCTCACTTCCCTGTGAAAACAGATTATTTCTGCAGAAGATTCTTCAGCCATAAGAAACTTGTCTTGCCATTGTAAAAAGAAGTCTGTCTTGGTGACTCTTCTGGAGAACTTGGCTACCTATTGGTATAAATAACTAATACAAATAATCTCATTTCTTGTAATAAACTTTTTCAGACACTGAATGAACTCAAATGATCAGTCTTCAAGCTAATCCAAGGCTTTATATATGCTTGAGGTAAGTTACTTTCTTGGGCATCCACAAGCAAAACTAGGTCCCTCTCCTTACTCTCCTATACTGCCTGTACATTGTCATGGACTCCTACAGAAATGATTTCAGTTCATTAAGCTTTGAAGAGTTAGCTCAAATTATATGGAGAGAGAGATGAAAGCAGATGCAGACATACTATGTATTTATTAAAAGTCCATGACACAATTATTTCAAAACATAGGTATTTAAAATCCTTGTCTCTCCTCACCACATCATTTTCTCATGGACAAAGAAATTACACAAACTAGTCACATTTTCTTTTTTGTTTTCCTTTTTTTTGGCTATCAGGAGATTCAAAGTCAAATTTGGGAACACATTTTATAATGCATAGGACATTTTGCCCTCATTTCATTTGCATTTTCCTTGAAGCTACAACATAACATTTTTTATTTTGTACTATTTTACAAGAAAAAAACAATGACTATTATGTGGATAATAATAGCATAATAACTTATAATAATGGATTTTATTCTAACTCTTTTACATACATTATCTTATTTAATTCTCACTTTTTCCTTCTGAGGAATAAACTTATTTTCCCAGTCAGTGGAGATAAAGAGATTCAAGGGCAACTTTTTTTAAGGCTATGACATAGAAGCTTATCTAGTTGGACATAATGGAGATATATAAAGATCAGCCAGGCATACGGATTGTAGATAAGTAGAATTCTGTTTGTATTGATTAAATTCATATTTATTTATTTTTAAGTCATATTTAAATATGAAACATTTTGGCCTGACTTATCCAGTTAAACTATTTACATTGATCATATAAGCTATTAAATATTACCATATCCCTCAAGTTATTTCTATATATAAAGATTGTTACACTCTATCAATCTTTATTGAAAAATATGCAATTGTATAACAAAAATGATTTAAAATTCTTTGAACACATTACAAATTGTCTGAAGAATATTCTATATTTAATTTGAAATGCTTTCATCATGACTCATGCCCTTTACTATGATTTTAGTTTACTTTCTTATAAAAAAACACATATATGTCATTTAAAGATTAATATTTTATATTGAGTATGATTTATTACATTCTCTTTTATTGGGTACATGTCAGGCACATCAGATTTTAATGCTTTGGCTATCCTGAACCATGGCACATAATTTAATTTTTATTCCACTAGGCATAAGTTTGGCAATATATTTGTGTCATGAAACTGTTTTCAATAAATACACTGAAATTAATTTGTATTGACCTCAGTATTTAAGAGAAATTGTGAAATATCTTATAACTATAGATCAATACCTGACAGACTTCAAAACTACTCTGTTTTGACAAATTTTTGCTTATTGGCAGTTTTCATCAAACCAAATATTTATTGGGTACTAGGATTTTATATTTTTTATATTCTAGTATCATCCTAACTTTAAGATGGATATTAAAATGGCAGGAACTACAGCCTCCTTGCACAAGATAATTAGAGACTGAAGCCTCCTGGGAAGACAGACTAACTTAATCAAAGGTATCTCAGAATATTCAATGAGGTTGAGGATGGGGATTGAGGTAATTTTTGCAAAAGGAAAAAAATGTCTAGCCTTATTGTTGGAAATATGTGAAGATAGTATATTTTATTGATAGCTTTAAATGGTATGTCTTAGTTTTAGTAGTATTGAGTTTGAAAGTAAAAATCATCTCTTTTTATCTTTGTCGCTTATCACCCCTTTTTTCTGTAACTGGAAGTCCAGAGTCTTAGAAAAGATCTAAATCAATTTTCTATTGTGTAAATAAGTAAATAGAACTTTAATAACATTAAATTGCTTGATTGAAAACATGCACTACTTAGTGAAGAATATGTCTACGTATTAATTTAACAATAGTTTTAAACAACTATATACCAGAACCTGGAATGGGTATTGGAGGTAGAATGGTAAACAAAGGAGATAATCTCTGTCTTTGTGAAGCTTCTGGTTTAGTGAGGAAAAAGAAAACATCAATTAATACACTGGGATATAATTACATGGTGTTATTAGTAGTATGGAGAATATAAACACCTAACTACTACTCCTAAAGTAGGTGGCCTCAGCAAGCTTGCAGGATCAGGCAAAGCTTCTGTGAGAAAATGGCCTTTTACCTAAGATATGAATAAGGAAGAGATGTTAACTACTAATTACTAATTTTCTGGTGCATTTTTGTTCTGTTCTGTTTTAATATTTCTAAAATCTGGCTATAACTTATCCCTTAAAATGTCTCTAAGGGGTACTCTGACACCCTCTTGAGCATTCAGGCTCACTCTAGTGCTCTTCCTTCATTCCTTCCTTATTTCTCAGTAGTATGTAAGTAAAATATTATTGTAAAACCAAAATAAGATATCTCTATACATCTATCAAAATGGCTTAAAATAATATCAAATTCTGTCAATGATGTAAGAAACCAGATCACTTATAAATTGCTAGTGGGAATGGATTGGTAAATGATACAGCCACACCAGAGAACATTTAGCCAGATTCTTATGACCCAGAAATTGCACTCTTGGGCATTTAATCTAGAGAACATGTGTGTTCATAACAACTTTATTAACAGCCCCAAACTGGAAATAGCCCAGATGTCCTTTAACAGGTGAATCATTAAACAAACTATGATACACCTAAACTAATGTGATACTACTCACCAATAAAATGGAACAAACTATTGAAATCTACATACATACTGAGCAAACCTAGCACCTAGATTTTAGTTTCTAATTCCATGCTCCAGTAAGAGGAACCAGGGCTCTTTAGAAAAATGGCTAATTCTACGACTGAAGAAGTATGAAAGATGAGCCTGGAACATCTTGTATTGGCAGCAAATAAGGAATCAACAACAATAAGGAAGAAAATATACACACACAGTAATGGGGGCATAAGAAAAAGATACAAAGGCCAACTAAAGGAGGTCCCAATGGACCAAGCTGAAACAATTTAAACAACAAAATAAAATACTGTTGAAATATAAAGTATGAAACAAGTATCCATGAATTTATAGTAATTAAGAAAATGAATGAACAAATAAATGGGGAAGAAGAGAAAAAACCTCCAAAGAAAAGGCCATATAATTTACAACAGACTTCATCATCAAGGCGGTGGAGCATCATTCCCACTTCTTAAGGGCAGACTACCTGAGAGTACTGTTTGGAAAATGAAAACAAACAAATAAACAAAAAACAAAAAACAGCTTTTAAGTATGGAAATCTGACAAACACTACCTCAAATGATAAGGTTAATATCAGCAGTGATAAGTCATATTGATAGCATACACTCCTGATAAGATGTGATAAAAGTGACGCTTTACCTTTGTGGTCCTCCCACCAAAACTCATAAATCAAGTCTGATCATGAGAAGAAAAAAACAAAACAAAAGAAACAAACAAAAAACCATCAGGGGTGCCTGGGTGCTCAGTGGGCTGAATGTCCGACCTCGGCCCAGGTCATGATCTCACAGCTCGCGGTTTCGAGTCCTGTGTCAGGCTCTGTGCTGACAGATCAAAACCTGGAGCCTGCTTCAGATTCTGCCTCCCTCTCTCTCTCTGCCCCTCCCCCACGCATGCCCTGTGTCTCTTTCTCTCTCTCTAAAATAAATAAACATAAAAAAATAATCAGACAAATCTAACTGAGGGACATTCTCCAAAATACCTGAGCAATACTCCTCAAAACTGCCAAGGTTAGTAAAAAAAAATTTTCTGAGTAACTGTCACAGCCAAGAAGAGATTAAGGAGAATTGACAACTAAATGTACTGTGGTATTCTGGATAGAATCCTAGAACAGAAAAGGTGGATGACATTTATGTAAATACTGAGAAAATATGAATAAAGCTTCTACTTTAATGATAATGTATCAATATTGTTTCATTAACTGTAATGATTGTACTATATTAATGTAAGGTGTTAATGATAGGGGAAACTAGGCACAGGCACACCAGAACTCTCTGAACCATTTTCGTAACCCCCCTGTAAATCTCAAGGTGTCCTAAAATGTTTTTAAAGTATTCTCAAAAAGCAATAAAAAAATTTAAAAGCTTGCACACATTCAACTTATATTATCCTTTGTATTATAATGTTTTAAAAATAAAAAAAAAATAGTTAGTGTTTGCCAGAAATTATAAAGGTAGGAGGAAAAGAGGTAACTGTGGTCAGAGAAGGGTCTATAATAAGTGATCCTTGTGATGGAATTGTTCTGTATGTTGGCTATGGTCTGTGACTATAGTCATGTGACTCTACACATGATAAGATTGTATAGAAATATACACACACATGGGGTGCTGGGGGCACTCCGTTGGTTAAGGGTGTGACTCCAGGTTTTGGTTCAGGTCATTATCTCCCAGTTCATGGGATGGAGCCCTGCATCTGGCTCTGCATTGACAACATGGAGCCTGCTTGGGATACTCTCTCTTCCTCTCTCTCTCTGTCCCTTCCCTGCTCTCTAAACAAACAAATAAACAAATAAATAAATATTAAAAAATAAATACACACACACACAAGTATGTATAAAACCAATGAAAACTGAGCAATGTTGGTCGATGGTATAAATGTTGATTTCCTGCTTGTGACAGTATACTATAATTATGTAAAATGTTATCATATAAGTTCACAAAACATTTCTGTATTTATTATTTCTGAGAACTGCATGGGAATATATAATGATCTTAAAATAAAAAAGTTTATTTCTAAAAAATGTTTATTTATTTACTTATTTTGAGAAAGAGAGACTGCACCAACAAGGGAGGGGAAAATAGAGAAGGAGAGAGAGAATCCCAAGCAGGCTCCACACTCAGCATGGAGCCCATGTGGACCTTGATCTCATGACTGTGGTCTCATCACTGGAGCCAAAATCAAGAGTTGGACCCTTAACTGATTGAGTCACCCAGTAGCCCCTCATTAAAATATTTTATGCTACAATCATGTCAGTATATTTAATTGTATACAATAGGTAAAGTAGAATAGGGACACAAGGTTGTAAAGATCTTCATAAACAGAAAGGATATCACGTGCAGAAAGACTTGTCATAGAAGAGATCATGCTGTATTCAAGGAACAAACAAACAAAGAACCCCTGTGGCTGAGCTTTCTGAGTCTAGGAGACAGGGGTTCAATATGAGGTTGGTTGGAGTAAATAGTGACCATATCTTGTTGAGCCTTTTAGGACACATCAAATTTATGCTCTAAATTTTAAGTGACTTTTGTAAGACATGAAAGTGGGAGATGTTGTTAGAATTAACTTTGTAGTAGATATAGCCAAGGATAAATTTGTATTTTAGAAATTCTGTGATGCATAGAAATTCTTACTCTTGTAAGATTAATTATATGTGTCTCTCGGCCATATTTTCCCATATATATAACCTAGGTCTCTATTGTCACTGGATGTGTGACCTTGAGCTATGTACTTAATCCTTGTAAACCTTAGTTTTGTACTTGTATTTACCCAGATGTGTCTCCCTAATTGATCACCAAACTCTCAGAACTATAAAATCAGGATTAAACAAAAATAGTCCACATGCAGCACTTAGCATATTAAACATTACACATTAGTCATTAATTTCTGTTTCTCAGAGACTTTTAAAAATTATACAATATAGATTAACTATATAATATGTCTTAGTATAAAGATGAAATAAAATTTAAAATACTACTTATGGCACCCTGTATCCCTAAACACCATTAAATGGCCATGCACCGGTTAAACTCTGTTATAATGGAAAAGAGAGATAGTGAAGACAGCTGGGTATCTGCCATATTAATTGTCCTCACTAATTTTAAGGGCCCAGAACAACTTTTCCATTGCTACTGTACAGAGCAGAAAAGAGTACAATAAATATGTGCTAAATGGATGGGTTAAATTAAAGTTGCTATATAACGGCCTCCATTTTTCCTGTGAAGTAGTCAGCAAGATTTTCAACAAAGACAGGAATGAGTGAGAGTGGGTGGGGGAGGGGGGGAAGATTTAAGGAAAGTGGTGAATCTTTGAGATAACAACTACAGGAATATAAAATATCAGATACACCAAAAAGAATTAATGCTAAAATGTGCTGAAGTTTCAGCTGAATGTTAAGATTGTACAAATACAATATCACAGATTAAATGTTTTTCTCTAATATGCTCTCCAGTTTGGGCTAAGATTAAAATCAGGGAAAGGTGTAGCCGAATGGAACCAGCAATAAGAGCAAGCAGTGCAAAAGCGGTGAGAATAGAAGAAACAAGACATGAGGGGGTTGACTAAAGAGTGTATTTACATGAAAAGGGGGTGGAATTGGGGTGGGGTAGTCTGTAGATGCTAAAATAAAAAATGGAAACATGATATACAGGAAGGGTCAGAATATAGGGCTAAGATAGTGAAAGGATAGAATGTTAGTTTGCTGAAAAGGGTATACTCACATAGTTCTATACTTCAGCTTTCAACATGGTGATGATAAGGTGCATTTTGTTCATTTTATAATTTTCATATATTATCATTTATTTTGCCATATCTCTAAATAAATAATTTGAATCTAGGTCAAATTATAAATATAGAAACAATGGGAATGAGCACAATAATATATTAGGTGTGTATTTTTATGTTTATTTAATTAATTGAAAAATTGAGAATATGTTTCACAATGTATAAATGTATTTGAATAGCATTATTTGATTGCACATATAAATATGTAAAACAATACATTGGGAATGCTACCATGATATCTTCATGGTTGTACAATAAGAACAGATTTGAGATTAATATCCAAGAGAATGAAAGAACAGTTGCCAATAATGGATATTGGAGAAGAATTGAGTTGGAGATGTGGAATAGTTATTGAAATTTAACACTGATCTCCTTTTTAAACATTTATTCATTTATTTTGAGGCGGGGCCAGAGAGAGGAGAGAGAGAGAATTCCAAGCAGGCTCTGTGCTGACAGCACAATGTGAGACTCAATCTTATGAAACTTGAGATCATGACCTGAACCAAAATCAAAAATCAGACATTTAACTCACTGAGCCATCCAGATGCCCCCAAATTTAACACTGTTCTCAAATTTAATTTGACATATTTGTTCTTTAGAAAATAGAGAACATCTTTCAAAAGAAATGTTTTAAAAATATATGTGGAGGACCAGCCTGGGCAATATTATAAACGAACAAAAATAAACAACAACAAAAAAATAAGTAAACACATATGCCCCTAGGAAAATCATTTAGTTTCTCTTAATCTCAATTTTCTCAGTGGGAGATGAAAATAATTGGTTATGCTAGTAGGACTACTAGAATACCTTTTTTTTTGTAACACAAAACTATGTTCTATGTTATAGTCTATACAAATGCAAAGAACTATTTTTGTTACCAAAAAATGTAAGAGGAAAAAAGAAATCAGAAGCTTTGAGATGCAAAGAGCTGGTGTTTTCTGCATCAGCCTGAAGTATCAGTGTGACTTAACTTGTTCATTCAAGAAAGGAGCTAAGGTTTCAGGAAGATGTCCTTAATCCTTTTTACTCTCACACCCAAAAATGACACAATTCTCAAAGCAAAATCAAGATCACTGATGAGCAACTCATCTCCAGAGGGAAAGGATAGAAAATGCAATGAAGCCACAGTACCCTTGGGAGAGAGACATAAATGGCATGGCCAGATAAGCCACATATGAAGCAAAAAAAAAATTTGTTGGAAGAGATTGAATCTTTTATCTTTTACACAGCTGGTCAAGGAATAAGCAACGTCTAAAACTATAATCACCAGCTATTTTTACAGAACTCATATAAAAAGAGAAAGACTTTTCATGTGGCTAAATCCTTTTCAGACTTCCAATCCCATATATGAGACATTGCTTTTTTTATTCAATTACTTTAACTCTATTTGATTCTTAGATTTAAATTTCTGTCTCAATGGATTTTTCATAAGAATGTATGTGTAATGATGAAGATGGCACAAAGATATAATTATGAAATTATACTCACTCCTTGGTACCTTTGGAAATGGTGGCTATATCCAAAAAATGGCATAAGAATAATTATTAACATTTTGGGTGCATTTATACAAATAAATATATGAATAAAGTTGAATGGCAAAAGGAAAGAAGTTAAGACACAGAGTACATAAA
The DNA here is from genome assembly GCF_008692635.1 of Crocuta crocuta. NCBI lineage: Eukaryota > Metazoa > Chordata > Mammalia > Carnivora > Hyaenidae > Crocuta > Crocuta crocuta. The sequence goes on along the minus strand of NW_027528818.1, from coordinate 7,808,706 downwards.
TATGTGACAGTTTTAAAATTTAAAAAATTGATATCCAAAAATAGTATTTAATGAGACATATAAATTACATATATAAATTATATATGTATATTATATAAATTATATAATTATTAATCACACATTTATATATTATACATAATACAAAAATAATATTACATAATATATAATATAAATTATATAATGCATATTAAATATGATAAATAATATATAAACAATAATATTTGAGTTTTTGTGAATTATATAATTATTAATTATATAATTGCTATTAATATATTATATAAATATATAAATAGTATGTAAAATATTATTGTAAATTTTTTTGTTATTTAGCATTATCTTTTCATTATTTGGCTTGTAAAAAATAATTTTGTCCAGCTAAATAATATATCAGTAATTATTTTTGCTATTACTTTATGATTATATTCTATATGACTTTACTGTATAATTATTATTTTTTTATTTTTATTGTTTTAGAAAGATAGAGCACAAGTGGGTTAGAGGAGCAGAGGAAAGAGAGAATCTTAAGCAGGCTCCACGTTCAATGCAGAGTTCTATGTGGGGCTTGATCCCACAAACCTGGGATCATGACCTGAGCCGAAATCAAGACTCAGGTGCTCAACCGACTGAGAGACCCAGGCACCTCCCAATTGTTATTGTTTAACAGAAAGACAGACAATGTTAATGAGTACCACTAAAGCCTTTTTCTATAGAGCATATACTTATTTGTCTTTTTGTGAACTTTTTGATAATCTAATTATCGAAAGTATTTGAATAAGTTATATCTTGGAAATACTATTAGGTATTTTTGCCGCATCTCTTCTTTTTTTCTCTCTCCAGATTGTACTTTAAAAAGAACTAGTGATGCTGATAAAATTTTCCCAGTGTAGCTATTCAAATGTAGCCAGCAGATGTCTCTCTTAGACTCATCCAGACAAGACAATGTGTCCCTTTCTCCTCCTTGAGTTGGAACTCAGCATGCACTGCAACTTTGTTTAGTACATTAAAACTTAAGGGTATTTAGTCCTTGAAGTACTAACAATGTAACTTAATCATGTTGCCAAATGTCAAGATGACATAATTTCCACACAAAGGAAAAGAAAACATTATTTCTTTTATCTTTAGAGAAATAACTGCCTGGCTCAAGAAGAAAACTGTGAGACAGTGAGGGTGAATGGTGAAAAGTAATGGTACAAACAAAACAAAACAAAACAAAAACTCTAATTCACGTCTGTAAATAAATAAATAGTTCTATCAAGGAAATATATAACAAATGAGAACAAAATGTGAAGCATTGTTTAACATTAGCATACTCTAAATGTACAAAATTCAGATTTGTCGGGGCGCCTGGGTGGCTCAGTCGGTTAAGTGTCCGACTTTGGCTCAGGTCATGATTTCATGATTCGTGGGTTCGAGCCCCACGTCAGGCTCTGTGCTGACAGCTCAGAGCCTGAAGCCTGCTTCGGATTCTCTGTCTCCCTCTCTCTCTGCTCCTCCCCTGTTCACACTGTCTCTCTCTTAGTCTCTCAGAAATAAAAACAAAAAACAACAACAAAAAAAAAAACATTTGAATTCAATTTATCAAATCATGAAAAATTACAATGATTAAAATTATAATCAGTTGTATGTATGCACAACATTGAGAAGTTGAAATTTAAAGATATGTTTAATTCTTGATGTTTAATTTCTTTCCTTCATAAATGTCTTCAGTACTTTTTGTAGGCAAAGTAATTTACTCAATATTCTCCCCTTGCATTTATATCATATTATGAACTGCTATCAAACTTAAAAATGAGATTCATATTTCTAAAATTCTTGAAATGATATACGAGAGTTTTCAAAATTCTATAAACTTTTCATATATCATTTTTCTTTAAGAGTTATCTACTTTTTTGTTTTTATTGCTGGTTATGAATCCTTTCAATTAACTTTTGGATATATGGCTTTGAAACCTTTCCCCCAGTACATGAACATTTCCAGAAGTGGGAAAGAAGCAATTTTTCCTGATAAAACCACTCTAGTTATTTTAAAATTGGTGCCGATCTTTTGATCTGAGTGTTAGAGGAGGTCATTGACAGGATGTGACTGCTGATTGACCCACAGGCTGGACTCGGTCTCAGGCCATCAAAGGCTCTTTCTCCTCTTCTCTGTCCTTGGAATAGACGTTCACACCACTCTTTCCCCCCAGGCATCTATTTCAAAAATATAGCCTTGAGAACATAAGGTGATGTTGGGGCCATTCAGATGGTACAGGTGACTGAACCCCACTAAGACAAGTCTTTACAAGCTTTTAAGATTGTGGCTGGTGGATGCAGAGATCCTCTTGTCTTGCATCCATCAAAGACAAGCCTCGTATGTAAATCCCCCTGTGTGTATTAAACTTGTCACTTCCGAGTCTGGAGTGTGGTCTGTCTCTTTCTTCAGTCTCTCCTTAACCTCCATGGATGGAGGCCAGTTTCAAATTTCACCTGAGGAATTCATTCCTGAACTGGCAAACCAACACCGACTTGGATCATTTTATTTGTTGGTTTTAGTAGTATTTTCTAATGATTTGCGCAAACTGAGATTATTATCTCCCATAATTCTTCTATTTTTCAATAAAATTTCATGTTCATTTCTCAGCTAAATTTACTTCATTCAGCCCTGTTGTGTTACAATCAAATTATTTATAAACATACTTGACACTTTATAAATTGAACAGGTAATATATACTCATAGAAAATGTTAAATAACATAGAGGTTGGCTTTCCTACTACTGCTGTCTGTCATTTTCAGTTTCTTTTTTTTTCTTTATAAAAGTATTAGATACAATTTGAGCATTTAACTTCCTTTCAGATACACATTCTGTTTCTTATCCAAGGTTTGAAGATGTCATATAAACTCCTTTAGATAGTATCATTCTTTCTTACTTTCATTCATAAGAGTGGAAATGGGACAGCAGCTTTCTAAAATACTGGCAAGTTTTATCACACCCTGGGTTAAATTCTTCTTGCGTGCTATGCTATGTCATACTATTCTGTGTTTCGTTTAGTCGATCAAAAATTATAATTGAGCACCTATACTGTGCCTAATATTATGAGAATACAGCAGTAAAAACAATAGAAATTAAATTAATTTAGTTTAATTTAGCTAGAAATCATGTAGTCCAACAGGTGACTTGAGATGTTTTTTTACAGTTGAGTAGTCATATTCAGAGCTATTTGACATAAATATTGAGACTTAGTTGCAAAAATTGTATTTGAGAGGCACTATTTCAATTCCCAGGAAAAGTGACATCATATTTCTGGAGAAAATAATGCTCTTAAATTTGAGGATAAGAACCCAGATGTCAGGGAATCTTCAGGGACTGCCTTATGGATACAATGTGTGAGTCTGTGTGTGTGTGTGTGTGTGTGTGTGTGTGTGTGTGTGTTGGGCAGGGGACTGGTTACAAGGGATTGAAAGTAAGGATCCATGAAGCAAGACTAATCAACTTGATTGATTCAATGCGGGAAGATAAACCATCAACCCCTTTCAATGAAGCAAAGTGAATTTCTTAATTTGACTGGCAAGAGCACACAAGACAAGGCCAGGTTGAGCCCTGACTAGTTTTACTAATAAAGATACAATGGGTCACTTTGGGATTCAGAGACTTTATTACTGACACAGAAAAAAAAAAAAAAAAAGATTAGCTAAAGGAACCAGCTCCTCACGGTCTTTGTCCCAACACCAGAAAGATTGACATTGAAATAAAAGGAGCCAAATGGCTAAAACGTGGGTGTGGGATACTCTGTTGCTGAGGGTCTCATTCTCCACAGAGGCTGCACAGTTTTATGTTTTGGAGTTTCAATCTGAGGGTGGAGTTCTGGAAACCTAATGTCTCAGTAGAACCCAGGAGGCAATAAGAAACTGTCTCCTGTTAACTTCCTAGGAAATATGGGTGAAAGGCCTGAGTGGTTTGGCCTTATGGATGCTCTCTACATGCCTTCTTATCTTCTTGTGTGCTGGTCATATCATGAAGCAACCTGTCAGGACTCAGATCAGCTGCGGTTCACCTCTTTACATGTGTGACCCATATGGATACGTGCAAGTTTGCCAAGGTGCCATGCGGAGTTCTATAGCGACATGATCAAAAAGTTTGAAAGTCCCTGAAAATACTTAATGCGCTTCTTTCTCATTTTTGTCTCCATAGATTTCTAACATGCTGTATGAGAAATTGGATCAACTGTCACTTATGATTTATGTTATCTGAATTTTAAGTACTTTCAGATGATCTAAAAGATAATGTATAAAGTGATGATATTTCTAGCAATCCATTTTATTAAGTTTCATTGGCAATAGACTAACCTCACCCACCATTCGGATATGTCCATTTTATCCTAGTGTAACTGAATATTAACTTCCACCTCAGTGATCACCTTCTCTGTTATTCCAGCTGAGTGACTGTTATTCCTTGCCCATCATATTATTTGTGTGGCCATTACTCTGCCTCAAACACAATTCCTAACAACAGTTACAGAAATTCTTAGCAAGGAGTTTTTCTCTGTATAAATAATGTTTACATAGTCTGATTAGACAATATTTCATGTTCTGCCTCCTTTTAAGAATAAATAGCTTTACAGTGGTTAAAGTGTAAACCCAAAGTGTAAACAATCATGGATTTTGGTGCTTGGTGGTCCAGAATTTACTGTGATACTTTTTTAAAAAACTTTAAACCTAAATTAAAACTTGAACCCTGTAATTATATGCCATCATCTGGTAAGGACACTTAATGGCCTCTATCAGTTTGGTGCTAACGGCTATTTTCTCCTCATAAATTCTCTTCATAGATTCCATCCATACTACCACCCAAAAACAAAACAAAACAAAACAAAACAAAACCCAAAAAGTAAAAAACAAAAAACCAAAACAAAGAAACAAAAACAGGAAGTTAGAAGAGGGAAATAGAACAATATAAACATTTTCTTTTTCTTTAAAAATCAAGGCCATTCCCTACTGACCAATGGGGAAAAAATAATTAAGGTATATTTGACTAAAAAGAAAAAAAATCAGTTTTCCTACTTCACAAGAAAAAGAGAGAGATAAAGTAGACAGAGAAAGAGAAAGAAGCAGCAGAAGGGAAAAAAAGGGGGGGGAAAGATGAGAAGAAAATATAACAAACACATTAGGACTAATCACTCAGATTTAATTATGTACATATTTTGCCATATTTAGATATAATATTTATTAAAGAACTAAAATATTACAAAATTGAAGTCTCTTTAATATCTTTACAATTTTATTTCTCACTTTTACTTCTCTGAAATAAACATTATTTCATTTTTGTGATAATTCTACCTTTGCTTGAATAAATTTACCATGTAAGTGTACATAAATTTTCTTTTGGGTATTACTAACAAATGTATGATATTTATTTTTATAATCATACAAAAAACATCATTATAGTAAGTATTCATAAGCCTCCTTTTATTTTTCTTCTTTATCAATGTTTTAGCTTATCTTGGCTTTTTTCACTTTTGTACACATTTCAGGAAGAGTTTAATCAAACTCCATGAAATATAATGAATGAATAGATTTTCTTGGCCAGAACTGGCATCTTTACAATGCTGAGATTAGCCACCCACAAACAATCTGTGCCTTCACTCATTTAGCATTCTTTTATTTATTTATTCTGTAAGTAGCTTTACAAGGTTTTCCCATAAGTAGCTTTACAAGGTTTTCCCATAAATATATTACATTCCTTTTTTCCCCCCCCCATTTATTCCTGTGTAACAGTATTTCTTACTATGGTTACTGATTTTTTAAAGTTTATTTATTTTTAGAGAGAGAGAGAATGCAGAGGAGGGGCAGAGAGAGAGAGGGAGAGAGAGAATCCCACACAGCTTCCTCACTGCCCATGCTGAGCCCAATGTAGGACTTGAGCTCATGGACTGTGAGATCATGACGTGAGCCAGAACCAAGAGTCATCCACTTAACTGACTGAGCCACCCAGGCACCCTGATGGTTATTGATATTTTTAAATTAAATTTGCTTATTCTCTTTTCATTTTTGCTTTATTTTGTCAAAATTGTATATGTAGTAAACTTGTGTATTTTTAAGTTATCTCCAAACTCCTAAATTCAAGCAAATCTGCATGACAGGAAAAAATAAATACTCATTAAATCTTTTAAAAAGTAGTTGATAAGAATCCCTACAAATCTCAGAGTAAACATGAGGTCAACCAAACCACCAAAGCAGCAGCAATAGAATAGCAGCTAGGAGAGTGAAAATACAATATAAAAATAACCATAAATCATGGTAACCATAAATCATGGTAACCTCTCCTTTCCCCAAAAGCCAGAAAAAAAGATTACACTTAATATAATGTGTTTTACCCTGAGTGGAAACCTGAATAGATGGAATGAGAATTAACTAGTAAAACAGGGAAAATTACCCACAGAGCATAGCGGCAATGCAAAAACTTCTGTGTAGGTATAGAAGATTGAATATGCTATATCAGCACATCCTCTTGAGAATTTCAGATATATCAAGCTCATACTCCCTTGCAAAGGAAAATGGCTCACATAGGGAACAAATACTAATTACAACACTGAAAATGTTGGACAGGGCTTCCTGGGTGGCTCAGTGAGTTAAGCATGAGATTTTGGCTCAGGTCATGATCTCATGGTTCATGGGTTTGAGCCCCATGGCGGGCTCTGTGCTGACAGCTCAAAGCCTAGATCCTGCTTCAATTCTATGTCTCCCTCTCTCTCTGTCCTCCCTTGCTCACGCTTGTCTCTCTCCCTCTCAACAATAAGTAATACATTTTTAAAAATTAGAAAATGAACATGACAAAAATAGTGGACCCTCATTTCAAAGAGGCTATCACAGATAGCAAATGCTTGAAAAGGCTGTGAAGTTTGAAAATGTGTTCCAGCTATTATTTTTCTGGAAGAGCCTCATTATTTAACATAGAATACTAAAAATTAAAGAATAAATAGAATAAAATCTGAATCCATGCACATTTATTACAAGATAAAAGATAAAAATAAACCTTATGTTTGAATGAGTAATGGAAAAACACCAGGAATTGACAGTGACGAAGATGAACCAGGACTTTAATAAATACAGGTGGAGAAAATGTTTTTAAAATTATCCAAACATTGGAAGATTGGCTATCATTCAATATGTAAGACTCAGAACTGTATGTCTAGAAGAGATTCTAGTTCAAGATGGTGACACATGAAGATCCTGAACTCACCTCTTCCAACAGACTTAATCAGTCAATGGCCATGTATGGAACAATTTTTTTCCAGGGCGCCTGGGTGGCTCAGTCAGTTAAGCGTCCGACTTCAGGTCATGATCTCACAGTTCGTGGGTTCAAGCCCCACATCTGGCTCTGTGTTGACAGCTAGCTCAGAGCCTGGAGCCTGCTTCAGATTCTGTGTCTCCCTCTCTCTCTGACCCTCCCTTGCTCATGCTGTCTCTTTCTCTCTCTCTCTCAGAAATAAATTTAAAAAATAACATTAAAAAAAACAATTTTTTCCTTAAAGGGTCTTAAATGCTGGCTGATATGAGCACATATCAGGTAAGTGAGAAGAAAACTGAACTGAGGTAGGTACACACACACACACACACACACACACACACCACATACACACAGAGATATTATTCAAGAATGAGATGAGATCTTGTCATTTGTGGCAACATGGATGGATCTTGAAGGCATTATACTAAGGGCAATAAGTCAGATTTATTTCTCTTATATGTGGAATCTAGTGACAGATAAACAAAACACCAAGCTCCTAGGTACAGAGAAATATGGGTGGTTGCTAGAGAAAGGGGGTAGGGGGAAAGAGAAATGAGTGAAAGGGGTTGAATGATAAAAATAAACAAATAGACAAATATATAAACACAGAAGATACTGGTCAAGACCACTGGGAATTTATTTTAAAAGCTATTCAATAGAAGTATCTCTTTCTAAACTAGAAATGTACATCAAATTTAGCATTCCTTGATTTGAAGCAAATTTTAATGCACTTTATGGTAGTCAGTGCTAAGGATCATTGGGCAAATTAAACCTTAGGAAAATAAAAATAATAAAACAACATTAATAAAAATAATGTAAATAAAAGTGACAGGGGTGCATAGCTACAATAGATATTTTTTTAAGAAGAAGTAAATGTCTGGGTGACCAACAGTATACAACAAATCCTGTCAGGTATTAGGAAAGAGATACAGGATGAGGACTGGGAGGAAACAAAGCAAAAGAGCAAAGAGATGCCACAGAAAAAAAGAATAAGGAACAAACAGAAGATGGGAAAAGGGGATGTTTAAAAGTATTAGAGAAATGAGAAAAACAGAAGGGAGAGAGAAAAAGCATTTTAAAAGGTAAATGAAAACAAAGAGTAAATATATTTAAAAATCATAGGCGATAAAATACAAGCCATGGCAAAGATGTAATAATAGGGGACAGATTTATAATCCCACCTGAAACAACCAAAAAGCATAGAGACAGAAAGAAAGAAAGAAAGAAAGAAAGAAAGAAAGTAAGGAAGAAAGAAAGAAGGAAGGAAGGAAGGAAGGAAGGAAGGAAGGAAGAAAGGAAGAAGTGGGAGAGAGGGAGGGAGGAAGGAAGGAAAAGAGGAAAGAAGGAAGGAAGAGAAAGAAAGAAAAGAAGAAGATGTTTTATTATATTTTAAAATCATATATTTTCCATATTTTTGCAGAAACATTGTATTAAATTATATTTTACCAATATTAAAATACATGTGAGAAATATGTGAGATAGTCTCTGGTTAATTTTTTTAAATGTTTTATTTATTTCTGAGAGAGACAGCGTGAGCAGGGGAGGGTCAGACGAAAAGGGAAATACAGAATCTGAAACAGGCTCCGGGCTCTGAGTGGGCTGTCAGCACAGAGCCCTAAGCAGGGCTCGAACCCACGAATGGTGAGTTCATAACCTGAGCTGAAGTCGGACGCTGAACGGTCTGAGCTACCCAGGCGGCCCACCTCTGGTCAGTTTTTAAAGTTTTATCTGATGAGAAGAACTTACTGGTTTACTTTATGCTTCTTAAACCAGTTGAAAATATGTATATTTTTGTCTTTCATTTTCCTCCTTTTGTCTTTTTTACTTATTTTTTCTGATAGTGTGTCTTCTGTTTTTTAAATTAAGAATTTATCTTTTAGAGCAGTTTTAGATTGGCAGCAAAACTGAAAGGTAAGTACAGAGATTTCTCATCTATCCCACTCCCCGATATATATATAGTGTCCCTCAATATCAATACCCCCACTGAATGACACATTTGCTATAATTCATTGCTACACCTCATAATCACCAGAAGTTCACAGTTTCCATTAGGCATCACTCCTCGTGTTGTACATTCTATGGATTTGGATGAATGTATAATGATATCTATCCATCATTATGCTTCCAGACAGAGGATTTTCACTGATAGTTTTTCAGACACTGAACATTAAACAACAAAAGACAGTGAATGAGACCTGAAAGAGGAGAAGCAAACCAGAAGAGGCTGGTCCCAGCTTATTGACTCGAAAAAACTTCCAAGCCTGGTGCAGAGCCCTGAAAACTCCCTGAGCAGAGACCCTAGGAAGTATAATTTGTATGGCTACAAGAGTGAGTATTGCAGGGGAGGAAAATGCCCCAGGAGAAATTTCAGATATCTACAGTGAGTCGCCCCACGAATATTCAGCAAGGTTCTGAGCAGCACATGTGAGAGAAATACTTGAGCATGTGAAGGAAAACATTCAAAAAGATTAGAGGGGATAGTGCCTGGCGTTCACACACGCCAGGTGGTGGATAATATGTTTCACCAGGCAGACTAGAAAATTCGACGATTAGGGCATTGAGGGGAGTACTTAGGAGAGTCATGCTTCAGGAATAGGGAATAATGAGCCCAATACCCAGCACTGCTCTAGAACCACCTGAAAAAAAAACAAAAAACATAAAAGCAAGACCCAAATGGATTCACTGATTCTAGCTAACTAAACTTCCACCTGGAGCAAAGATCAAAGATGTTTACAGAAAATCAAAACTATATAGGACCATTTGAATATAAAATTTGACATGTTTGACATCCAATCATAGAACCAGACATGTTAAGAAAAAGGGAAATATGATCTCTAATGAGAAGAAAAAACAATTATTGCAAACTGACAGAGCTGACACAAATGTTAGAATCTGTGGGAAAGGACTTGAAGCCTATTTTAACTGTATTTCATATGTTAAAAGAAAATAATGAATCTCTAAGTAAATAATAATCTCCAAGTTCTAAAAATAAAAAACAATTTCTGAGATGAAAATATACACAGGGGGTGCCTGGGTGGCTCAGTCTGTTAAGTGCCCAACTCTTGATTTCAGCTCAGGTCATGACCTCACAGTTTGTGGGTTTGAGCCCCATGTCTGGCTCTGTGCTGATGGTGCAGAGCCTGCTAGGGATTCTCTCCCTCTCTCTCTGCCCCTCCCCTGAACGTGCACATGCTTGAATGCTCTCTCTCTCTCTGTCTCTCTCCCTCCCTCCCTCCCTCTAAGTANTCAGATTAATGAAATACCATAGGTTGCAGTAGAAAAGATATGCCAATTTGAAGACAAAAAAATAGACATTATGCAAAATGAAATACAAATAAATAAAACTTATGTACAAAAATTCTATAGTTGGCGGAGAGANGGGTGGGAGGCGATCCCCCTCTACCCTCTACGGGGAGTGAGAGGGGAAAAGGAGAGAGTCCGAAACACAAAAACCTCCACTTGGCGGGGAAAAAACCTCCGCTCGAGGCATAGAAAGACCGTACTTGCCAAATATCTGCACACCAGGTCCCCTCGCGCCAACTGGTCCTGGGGGTGCTGAGCACACAAACTGCTTCTTTGTGCTGGTTCCTGGAGACTAGACTTCAGAGTGGTGGCGCGCCTGCCGCCATTGTCCTCCCGGGCGGCTGGGGCCCCTGAAAGAGCCGCGTGGACACCGNAGCGAGGAGCAGCTCTTGCTTCAAGAAGGGACTGGAGCACCGTCACTCTCCTCCCCACAACCGCCAAGGCAGAGGTCCCGCCTGAGGCATTGGATCATGCCACGCCCATCCCTGCCTGAGAGCTGCCCTCCTCCCTTTTTTTTTTCCTTTTTTTTCCTTATTTTGTTTCTTTCCTTTTTTTCCTTTCTTTCNTATGGAGGAGGACACTTGTGGGGATGAGCACTGAGTGTTATGTGGAAACTAATTTGACAATAAACAATTTGTAAAAAAAGAAAAAAGCCAAAAACTAAAAAAAAAAAAAAAAATTCTATAGTTGGCATTAACCTTCATAATGAAAGTAGTATGCTTTCACCTTAAGTTTGGAACCAAAGCAAGAACATTTGCTTTTACCTTAAGATGAGGACCAAGGCTATGTTTATTTGCTATTACTATTTTTATTCAACATAATTGTCTCTACACTCATTAGAACACCCAGAAGTTTAATGAGAAAAAGGAAAAAAGTCTTGTTTTGTTCGTTTTCAAAGAAGATACTGATAATCTTGAGAAACTTAACAGAAGACCATGGGGAAGCGAAAGGGAAAAAGTAGTTACAAACAGAGAGGGACCAAGGCAAACCTTAAGACCCCTAAATACAGAGAACAAACTGAGGTTTGGGGAGGGGTGGGAGAGAGGGGAAAATGGGTGATGGGCATTGAGGAGGGCACTTGTTGGGATGAGCACTGGATGTTGTATGTAAATGATGAAACACGGGAATCTACCCCAAAAACCAGGAGCACACTGCAAATTTGAGAATAAATTATATTAAAAAAACAAAGATACTGATACTATTTTATTATTAGTTATAAGGTTTGCTGAAGGTTACAAGTAAGTAGCTTCTAACAAACTAAGATCTTTCAATTACAAATTTTACATAATTATAAATGTTTAATATTCTGAATTTTTTTCTTATCTCACCTAAGGGTACTATATGTTCTTTTTTAATCTATTAATATAGTGAAATCTAAATCACCATTTGGTATTGAGGTTTAACTCTATTTTATCCTGAAATAAATTTTTGAGTAAAACACAATTAGTTTGTTTAATGTATTAATATTTCACTTATGGTCTTGTATTTTTGTTCATTATTAAGTAGAACTGAATTTGTATTTATTTATTTACATTCAAGTTAGTTAACATACATTGTAGTATTGGTTTCAGGAGAAGACTGCATCAATTCATCACTTACATATAACATCTAGTGCTCATCCCAACTAGTGCCCTCCTTAATGCCCAGCACCCAATTATCCCATCCCCCACTTATCTCTCCTCCAACAACCTTCAGTTTGATCTCTGTACTTAAGAGTCTCTTACAGTTTGTCTCCTTCTCTGTTTTTCTTATTTTTTCTTCCATTCTGCTATGTTCATCTGTTTTGTTTCTTAAATTCCATATATGAATAAAATAGTATGATATTTGCCTTTCTCTGACTTATTTCACTTAATACACTCTTCTTCCATCCACGTTGTTGCAAAAGGCAAAATTTCATTCTTTTTGATCACTGAGTACTATTCCATTGTATATAGATACCACTTCTTCTTTATCCGTTCATCAATCAATGGACATTTGGACTCTTTCCATAATTTGGTTAATGTTAATAGTGCTGCTATAAACAATGGGGTGTATGTGCTCCTTTGAATCTGTATTTTTGTATCCTTTGGGTAAATACCTAGTAGTGTCATTGCTGGATTATAGGGTAGTTCTATTTTTAACTTTCTGAGCAACCTCCATACTGTTTTCCAGAGTGGCTGCACCAGTTTGCATTCTCCCCAACAGTTCAAAAGTGTTCCCATTTCTCTGCATCCTACCAACGTGATGCTGAATATCTTTTCATGTGTCTGTTAGCCATCTGGATATCTTCTTTGGATACTGTCTATTCATGTTTTCTGCCCATTTCTTCACTGTATTATTTGTATTTTTTGGTGGGGGTATTGAATTTGATAATTTCTTTATAGAGTTTAAATACTAAACCTTTATCCAATATGTCATTTGCAAATATCTCCTCCCATTGCATTTATTGCCTTTTAGTTTTGTTGACTATTTCCTTCACTGTGCAAAGGCTTTTTATTTTGATGAGGTCCTGATAGTTCATTTTTGCTTTTATTTCTCTTGCCTCCAGAGAAATATCTAGTAAGAAGTTGCTCTGACTAATGTCAAAGAGATTACTGTCTGTTTTCTCCTCTAGGACTTTGATGGTTTCCGGTCTCACATTTAGTTCTTTCATCCATTTTAAATTTATTTTTGTATGTGGTATAAGAAAGTGGTCCGGGGGCGCCTGGGTGGCTTAGTCGGTTGAGCGTCCGACTTTCGCTTAGGTCATGATCTCGCGGTTCATGGGTTCGAGCCCCGCATCGGGCTCTGTGCTGACTGCCAGCTCAGAGCCTGGAGCCTGTTTCAGTCTGTGACTCCCTCTCTCTCTGACCCTCCCCTGCTCACTCTGTCTCTCTCTCTCTCTCTCCTAGAAATAAATAAAACATTAAAAAAAAAACTGTTAAAAAAAAAAAAAAAAGAAAGTGGTCCAGGTTCATTCTTGTGTATGTCAGTGTCCAAGTTTCCCAGCACCATTTGCTGAATGGACTATGCATTTTCCAATGGATATTTTTTCCTGCTTTGTGGAAGATTAGTTGGCCACACACTGGCGGGTCTATTTCTGGGCCTTCTATTCTGTTCCATTGATCTATATGTCTGTTTTGGTTTTTTTGTTTTTGTTCTTGTTTTGCCAGTACTATAGTGTCTTGATGAGTACAGATTTTTAATACAGCTTGGAGTCCAGAACTATAATGCCTCCTTTTCTTTTTCAACATTACTTTGCTATTCAAAGTCTTTTCTGGTTCCATACAAATTTTAGGATTGGTTGTTCTAGCTCTGTGAAGAATGCTTGTGTTATTTTCACAGGGATTGCATTGAATGTGTATATTGCTTTGAGTAACATAGATATTTTCACAATATTTGTACTTCCAATCCATGAGCATGGAATGCTTTTCCATTCTTTGTGTCTTTTTCAGTTTCTTTCAAAAGCTTTCTGTACTTTTCAACATACAGAAGTTTTACCTCTTTCGTTAGGTTTGTTCCTAGGTATTTTATAGTTTCTGGTGCAATTGCAAATGGAATCAGTTCTTGACTTCTCTTTATTCTGCTTCATTATTGATGTATTGAAATGCCCTGATTTTTTAATGTTGATTTTATATCCCGTGACTTTGCTGAATTCATATACCAGTTCTAGCAGGTTTTTAGAAGGGTCTTCTGGGTTTTCCATATAGAGTATCATGTCATCTGCAAAAAGTGGAAGTTTGACTTCTTCTTTGCCAATTTGTGTGCCTTTTATTTTTTGTTGTTTGATTGCTTAGGCCAGGACTTCCTGTATTATGTTGAACAAGAGTGGAAAGTGGACATCCTTGTCGTGTTCCTGACCTTAAAGGTAAGCTCTGTTTTTCCTCACTGAGGATGATATTAGATCTGGGCCTTTCATACATGGTTTTTAGGATGTTGAGGTATTTCCTTCTATCCTGACTTTCTTGAGGGTTTTTATCAAGAAAGGATGCTGTATTTTGTCAAATGCTTTTTCTGAATCTTTGAAAGGATCATATGGATCTTATCCTTTCTTTTATTAATAGGGTGTATCACAATGGTTGATTTGCAAATATTGACCCAGGCCTGCAGCCCAGGATTAAATCCCACTTGATCATGGTGAAAAATTCTTTTAATGTGCTGTTGAATTCAATTTGCTAGTATCTTGTTGAGAATTTTTGCATTCACATTCATCAAGTATATTGGCCTGTAATTCTCCTTTCTAGTAGGGTCTTTGTCTGGTTTTGGAACCAAGGTAATCCTGGCTTCATTGAATGAGTTTGGAAGCTTTTCTTCCATTTCTATTTTGGAACAGTTTGAGAAGAATAGGTATTAACTCTTTTTTAAATGTCTGGTAGAATTCCCCTGGGAAGCCATCTGGCCCAGGACTCTTATTTGTTGGGAGATTTTGTATTACTAATTAAACTTCTTTGCTGGTTTGAGGGTCTGTTAAAATTTTCTATTTGTTCCCATTGAGTTTTGGTAGTGTGTGTCTAGGAATTTGTCCATTTCTTCCAGATTGTCCAGTTTGTTGGCATATAACATTTCATAGTATTCTCATAATTATTTGTTTTCTGTGGTGTTGGTTGTTATTTCTCCTCTTTTATTTGCAATTTTATTTATTTGGGTCTTCTCTCTTTTCTTTTTGAGAAGTGTGGCCAGGGGTTTATCAATTGCTTTTTATTCTCTCAAAAACCAGCTTTTAGTTTCATTGATCTTCTACTGTTGTTTGTTTGTTTGTTACTATACTGCTTATTTCTGCTCTAATCTTTATTATTTCCTTCTGTTGGCTTTGGACCATATTGGCTTCTGCCTCTCTAGCTTTGCTTCCATGTATATTTTTATTACTTCTTTAATTTCCTGGATAAACCATTCATTCTTTAAGCATGTTCTTTAACCTCCATATATTTGAGGGCTTTCCAATTTGTTTTTCTTGTGATTGATTTCAGGTTTCATAGCACTGTATTTTGAATATATGTATGGTATGCTCTTGATCTTTCTGTACCTGTTGAGGGCTGATCTGTGACCCAGTGTATGATCTATTCTAGAGAATGTTCCATGTGCACTCGAGAAAAATGTGTATTCTGTTGCTTTAGGATGAAATGTTCTGAATATGTCTATTAAGTCCATCTGGTCCACTGTGTCATTCAAAGTCATTGTTTCCTTGTGGATTTTCTGCTTACATGATCTGTCCATTACTTTAAGTGGGGTATTAAAGTCTCCTACCATTGTGGTATTATTATCAATGAGTTTCTTATGTTTGTGATTAATTGATTTATATATTTGTGTTTACAAGTTGGGGGAAAATTATTTATAATTGTTAGATTTTCTTGATGGATAGATAATGCCTTTCTTCATCTCTTGTTACAGTATTTGTTTTAAAATCTAGTTTGTCTGATATAAATATGGCTATGTATGGCTTTCTTTTGACCTCTATTAGAATGATAGATGGTTCTCCATCCCCTCCCTTTCAATCTTCAGGTGTCTGACACATAAAATGAGTCTCTTGTAGGCAGAATATGGATGGATTTGTTTTTTATCTATTCTAATATCTTATGTCTTTTGATTGGAGCATTTAGTCCATTTATATTCAGCATGATTAGTGAAAGATGCAATTGTATTATCTGTGGATTTGGTGTTCTCTGGTCTGCTGCTTTAGTCTTCTTTTTTTTTCCCCCCCTACACTCATAGATTCCCCCTTAAAATTTCTTGCAGGGCTGGTTTACTGGTCACAAACTGTGTTGGTTTTGTTTGTCTGGGAAAATCTTTATCTCTCCTTCTATTCTGAATGACAGACTTGCTGGATTAAGATTCTGGGCTGCAGAATTTTCCTATTCAGCACATTGAATATTTTCTGCCACTCCTTTCTGGCTTGCCAAGTTTTAGGGGACAAGTCTGCTACTAACCTTATGTGTCTACCTTGTTACTATGTAGGTTAAGTAACTTTTGTCCCTAGTTACGTTCAGAATTCTGTCTTTATCCTTTTATTTCACAAGTTTCAGTATGATACATCATGGCGTTAGCCTATTTTTGTTTTTGTTTTTCCCAAGGAATTATCTGTGCCTCTTGGACTTGCATGCCTGGTTTCTTCCCCAGATTAGAGAGAAGTTCTTAGCTATAATTGTTCAAATAAACCTTCTGCCCCATTTTCTTGCTCTCCTTCTTCTGAGATTTCTATGATATGCTATAGTTTCATTTCATGGAATTGCTTAGTTCTCAAAGTCTCCCCTCATGATCTAGCATTCCCCTTTCCCTCTTTTTTCAGTTTCATTATCTTCCATAATTTTATCTTCTATTTCACCTATTCTCTCCTCTGATTCTTCAGTCTCTCCTGTCACTATATCTAGTTCCTTTTGCATCTTAGCCATAGAATTTTTTAAAATTCATTTTGACTAGTTCTTTACTGCTTGATCTCTGCAACAACGGTTTCTCTGGTGTCGTCTATGCTTTTATCAAACCCAGCCAGTACTCTTATGACTGTTGTTCTAAATTCTTGTTCATATATATCACTTATATCTGCTTTGAAGAAGTCACTGCCTGTAATTTCTTCTTGACCTTTTTGACAAGAATTGGCAAGAATTCCTCCATCCTGTCATTTTGGCTAAGTTTCTGTCCTTTGAGTGTTTTAAAAGTTTATTATGTTTCTTGCACCTGAGAGTACTGCTATATTAAAAAGGGATCATACACTGTCCAGGGCCTGACACTCTAAGAAGTTTCTGATGCATGCTGTGTGCACTTTGCTTTCCCACTGGTCTGTCTGCTAGAGCTCCTTCTTGTTTGCAGTAGTGGAATGTTTGAACCTTTAACTAGTAGTGCTTTGATTTATTTGTTGAGGTAACCCTGAGGAGGAAAGGAGGGAGTGAAAGCCTGATCCCCCAAAAAAAGAGAAAAAAGGAGAAAAAATTAAATGAAAAAAGAATTAAAAACGATAAGTCTGATTTCAACAATTACAAAAGGAAAAATAGAAAAAGCAGGAAAAAAAGAAAAAAAGAAGGTATAAGAAAAGAATAAAAAAGGTTTATTAACAAATAAAAAGAAAGTGAGAGGTAAACTTTCGGGGGGAGGGGCAAGATGGCGGAGAAGTAAGGAGCTCCGTACTTGCACTCGCGCCCATACATCACACAGAAAAGATCTGAAGCCATTGGAAACCTTACAAAACCTGAGAGATTGGGAGACAAAGGACGNAGTGAGAGAAGGATATGAAAAACAAAACAAAAAGAACTACGAGGTCAATTCCAAAATTTAAAAAGGAGGAAAAAAAGGAAACGAGAGTTGTCTATTGGTTCCGGGGTGGTGGTGGTTGTGCTGGTGTTCTGGAGGAGAGGCAGGCTGTGTGGGCTCAGAGTCAGTCTTGCCCTAGTAAATCAGCAGTTGCAGGCATGGGGGTTGAGGGTGAGAGGTGGGGGGGCAGGGTTTAGTGTAAGTTGGTCCTGCCTTCACCTTCACCAGGGGATGCTGTTTTGCTCTCTGAAGTCCCACCATGTTGGTGGGGGTGGAGAAAATGGCACCACCCCAATATTTCATCCCTGGACCAGGAATCGCAATCCCTGCTGTTCCTGCTGCCCTCACAGAATAGCAGGGGGAGTCAGCTCATCCTTTGCCAAAAACTCTCCTGCATTTTTTTCTTTGGTGTGCAACAAGGATTCAAAACCAGAGACCTTAAAGGACCCGGCACAGCACAAAATCTCCTCTTCTCTACCCTGCTGAAATGAAAGACCTTTGGCTGGCACCTGCAGGGTCTTTTGTCCTTCATGAGGCAATAAACCCTCTTCCAAAAGTACTCCAGGAAGGGGATAATTCTTTTCCAATGTGCCCTGGAGATCACTACACCACAGTATACACTCCAGGGCCGGCTCCCACCTCCCCAGGAGTGCATGCCAGGGCTCTGCTCTGGAGAAAGCCTTGCACTTCCAAAAGCTCAGCGTTTCAGCTCCAAAAGCTGTTTACAAAAAAGAACTGGGACACTCAGTACTTCTTACTTTCCAGTCCATGGTCCAGAGAGGGTTTCCTCTTGTGCTAACTTGATGCTACACTATCTCAACCCCCAACCCCCTCTCTCTCCCTTTTTTCTCTTCACAAAAATGGTTCCCTCCTCTCAGTGGCTCTGGAGTTTTCTCTCCCCCAGTTTACAACCACCCACCTTGCACCTGTTAAGCTTCTCCTTTCAACTCTGGAAATCCTTCTACCATTTGCATACCAATTTCTTGGGTGTTCCAAGTAATCTGACCTCAAAATAGCTGTGTTTGAGGGACAAGGAAAGTCCAGAGTCTCCCTACTTCTTTGCCATCTTAACTGCTTCTCCCAGGACTGATTTTTTTATACTTTGATATTGTCAAGATTTTTTAAAAATCAAGTTTATACATAAACTCTGAGAGAAGCTGAGAGGTGTTCTTTGTCCTTTCACAAGCCATCAAAAGGATTCTCATCTCTTGGCAAGATGGAAAGCTATTGGTAGTCTATTATGAAAAATGAAGCATGAGCAGAATCACACTTTGACAGGAAAATTCTAGTGTGTTAAAAATAAACTGCAATAGGGGTAGGGACAAGGATGGAGAGCAGAAAGATCACTTGGGAATCCATTGCCAGAATCCAGATGAAAAATAATGGTGGCTCAGGTCAAAGATTTCATCCTCAACAGTTAGACAAGAGTTACCACTAATTGTAGAAATTTCCTAAAACATCTATGGATAGAGCATGTGTAGAGGCAGTGGAGTAAACATATTAGAAGCTCAGTTTTGAGTATAGTAAATTAGATATGTGTGTTAGACATTCCAGGTGAAGCTGTCCAAGTGGTTATCTGTATGAAGCTGGATTGCAGAGGGAAGATTGCAGGTATATAATTGGGAATCATTAACATATAAATGACATTTAAAGGTCACCAAGGGTATTAGCATGAATAGAAAAGAAAAGAAATCCAGATACTGATCCCCAGTAAGCCCAAACAGTGTGATTGTGAGACAAGGAGGAAGCAGTTAAGGTGCATGAAAGAATTATCTTTTTAGAAAGAAAAACAAAAACAAAAACCAGAGAGTATGATTTCCTCAAAGCTACTATCAAATGATGATAGTAAATCAAATAAAATAAAACAGAGAAATAACCATGGAAATCTCTTATTGGAATTCATCAGCGACCTAGAGAAAAGCCTATTTTGGTTGAGTGTTGGCAATGAAAACCTGTAGATGGAGGTTCAGTAGAGAATGGGAAAAGATAAATTGGAAAAAGTGAGTATAGGCAAGGAGATAAGCGGAGCAGTCCCGGAAGGGATGTAAAATTAAGAAAGGAGTTTTTGTTGTTGTTGTTATTATTGTTTGTTTGTTTGTATGAAAGAAGATCATGTCTATGTACTTAGGGAAGATTCCAGTAGAGAGGGAAAGTTGGTGACAAGAGAAAGGCAAAATTGCTGAGCAAAGACATTGTCTCTGATAGATGATGCAATCTAGTTCACAAGGTGAGAAGGTGAAGATGTGTGGCAGAGAAAGACAATATATAAACTCAGATGCAGGTGGATTATTGGAGGTTATGGTGGGGGCTGTGGAAAGTCTCTTCTGATTTTCCCTATCTTCTCAGTGAACTAGGTGGTAAGGTCACTGAGAGTGAGCTAGTAAAAAGTGGGCTGGAAATTTGAGGGAAAAGAAGGTATGAAATATTTGTGGGGAAGCTTATGAGTATAAATGGAATAATGAAATGTAATATTATTGTCAAGCAATTTGAAAGCATATAATCAAAGTTTATGATTAAGAATTTTAATTGAGAGCAGGCTGTGTGTTTGTGTGTGCATCTCTGTGTGTGTTCCAGCCACTTGTGGTGTACAAGCGCACATGTGGACTAACAAAAAAGTTAGCAAGTCTTTCCATAACATAATGATGAAATCAGAAAAGGTTAAGAAGTTTGGATTATAAACGGATAAAAGAGTGTGCTAAGTGTGCTGAGTGTGAGGCACAGAGAAAACGTTAGGACCAATGTTTTGTAGGTGTTCTGGGTTGAACAGTGTCCCCCAAAAGATACGTTCAAGTCCTAACCCCTGGTATCTGTGAAGATTACCACATTTAGAAATAGTCTCTGCAGATGTAATGAAGTCAAGATGAAGTCATGCCAGACTAGGGTGGCCCTATCTAACGACTGGTAACCTATAAGAAAAGGAAGTCTGACACAGATATAGAGGTAAGGCAGCCATGTGAAGACACAGGTGGAGAAAGGCATTATGCTGCCACAAACTAAAAAGCACCAAGAAGCCTAGAAACCACCAAATCTAAAAGAGGCAAGGAAGGATTCTTCCCTAAAAGTTTTTGAGGGAGCCTGCTCACCCTTGATTATGGACTTCTTAGCTCTTGATTATGGCCTCCAGAATTATGACAGAATAAATGTCTGTTGTTTGAAGCCACACAGTTTATGATACGTTGTTATGTAGCAGCCCTGGCGAGCTAACACAGTAAATCAGAGCAAGATCAAAGTTGTGGCCAAACCAGAGGTATTTAGTCATGGAGACAGGAAGTGATGGCAGCACTGCTCAGGACTGAGGGCTTATCTAGGGCAGAGTGGTAGAGGGAGTGTGAAGATCATTGGTTAAGAGAACTTCAAGAAACTGAGGTGCCAAGGAATTGCAAGGATTATCTTGTGGACGTCACAACCATCGAGACTGATGACAAAAGTGATATTAGAGAGAGTGATGTGAATGTGGAAGTCCAAATATGACACTAACACTGGGAACCGATTTTAGGGCTTTAAATGACAACCAAAAAGAGGGGAATAGGTAGAATCCCCTGAAGACATAAGATTTAAAGCGGATATTATTTTATATGTTTAAAAGCATCGATCAATGGATAGCACAATATGTATTCTTCAAACTGAATTTGTATGTTGCCATATATTTGATGTATATTTATATATTTTCACCAATTTCTGCTATGTAATGGTCCATTGAATAACTATGCCAGATTATTTATCAATTCCCCTGTTAATAGATGTTTGTTTTTCTAGTTCTTAGTATTAAAAGCAAAACTCTCTTTCATTGCATTTTGTTTCCTTCCTATTGCACCTATAATTTTGTCTCCATTATTTTTATTTAGAGAACAAAGGAAAGGCTTTAGCTAAAATCTTTACAATAAAATAATTATGATTATAACTCACTTCAGTTAAATATATACATATGACATGGTATTTTTTAAAAGAATGGAGATGAATAGTTGTTCAAGCAGATCTAATACACAAATATATCATATTTTAGAGTAAAATTCCAGTTTAACATTCTTAAATAGGTGTGTGAGACAATGGATTTGCTTTGCACAAAACAATATAAGCAAAACTAAGAACAAACTCTGCAAAATTCTTGAGTTATTCAGGGAAACTGCCTCAAAAGAAAATAGTACAAGCAAAAACCAAAAACTAGTACATTCAAGTTGGTTTGTATACAGAGGCTAGAATGACCAGCACTAATGTAACATTCATATCTGCTAAATAAGCCCTTGGATAGTTTTAGTTTGAATTTAATGGTTGAAATCCTAGTAACTGTGCTTTTCTGCAGCCACGTGGCCAAAAAGGTAGATGTTATCATAAAGGTTTCCTATAAAATCTTCACTAATGTTTTGAGCAGCACAACATGTATTTCGAATAAATTCTTTTTGACATTTTATTCTTTACGTGAGGTCTGGTGAGGTCAAGGGAAAGTAGAATAAAAGAGTAGCACAGTATGTAGACAGCATCAGGACTGAGGCCAAGTTCTCACATTAAATCGGTGTTACAAGCACAGAATCTAGGCGAGACCTTTGTTCTAAGAGTTTTAAGATACTCCCCTGCTCTTCAGGGACATTGAAGGGACAAAATAATTCTCTAGGTGCATTGGGCAAGAACTGATTTCTAATATTATGCAATATTACAAGTTCATCCAAGACATCTCTTTTTTTTTCATCAAGATAGAGTCTTGTGGTTTCTTGCTTTTGCTTTTTGGTTTTTGTTTTTCTGCAATTTAGTATTCTTGTACAGAAGATAAACTTTGCTATTTCCTTTGGTGACTCATCTAGGATACCCTTGGACCTAAAGTAGTTTACTCCTTCCTCTGGGTTAGCATTAAAGGTGAGGCTGCCTTCATCCAGCTGCGTATACAATTTTCTGAAAGAAAATCCCAGGGGTTGGTTCTTATTATATATGGAACAGTGACCCCAAGTGGATTTACACAATTCTTGCCAGAGAAGTTCACCGTTTGCAAGGTCCTACCAAGCGCATGACCCTATGCAGAAGTCTGTTGCTTTCCGGTAGGACAAGGTGGTGAAGCTTAGCTCAGGGGGCAACATTTCCAGATTAATAAATCTTTCCTCTTTAGATTCCTGTGCCTTCAAAAGATGATATATATCAATGCCTTCGTGGACTTGTTTATGACACCTGGTGTTAGAAATGTTGGTGGCAGCAACCTGGTGGCTCTGGTCTCTGCTGAGGTAGCTGTGCTCTCTATAGCCTTCTTGAGGTAGCTGCTAGGCTCCCGCCACTCTCCACAGCCCCTCGCCCATCTGCAAGCTGTTAGAAACTGGCACACGTGACTGTGGAGGTCGACGAGGCAAGCGTGGACTCTGTAGGTCAGTCTATCAGGAAAGGCAAGCTGGAACTCTCTGGAATGGGCTGAAACTGCCCCCTGTGCAAGCAAAATTTCTTCTCCTGGGCCTACCATTATTTTAAAATTGTGCCACCTGTCTTTCTTGGCTGATCCATCCTTCCCGAACTTTTTTGTCTTTCATTAGCCTTTACAAAAACCTGGCTTTTAAAAAATATATATATTCTTTGTTTTTTCTTTGTTTTTTAGAACTGATAACCTAATCTTTAAAAATTTTATCATATTTATGTGCATATTTCTAGATTTTGTGGGAGCACCGTTATTGATATTATTTCACAGTTTGATTTAAAATGAACACTTATGTCATTTACTCTGATTTTTCTCAATTTCTAAAAAATTCACTTGAGGTTGTAAATTTCTATGGGTTTTGCTACATTTCACAAGTATGTACATATCCTCTCCATTCAGTTATTGATATTAAAATATTTTTTTAACATTTATTTATTTTTTGAGAGACAGAGACAGAACGTAAGTAGGGGAGGGGCAGAAAGAGAGGGAGAAACAGAATCTGAACTGTCAGCGCAGAGACCGACTGGGTGATTGAGCTCACAAACTGCAAGATCGTGACCTGAGCCAAAGTTGGACAATAAACTGACTGAGCCACACAGGTGCCCCCAGTTATTGTTATTGTATAATTTCCAGTGAGTTATTCCTTGAATTCAATTTTAACTAATAGCATAGAGAATGTTACATAAGCTTTCAATTATATGTTTTGTTTCTTGCATGCCCCACTTTTTTCTAAACTTTACCTCTTCTTTGTTGTGATTCATCAGTGATTTCTTCAACAGTGTTAAAGTCTCATGTTTTTTGTATGAAAATATTTTTATTATCTAGTTAGTCCTGAATCACAGACATTCAAGTAGAAGTAGACAGTGTCTGCCTGATGAATTATTTTTTGTCATTAATGACTTCCTTTATTTCTATAAAAGCAGAGTAATTGTATATTAATATTGTTATATGTGTAATACCTGGTTGATCCTTTCCCATTTTTGGAACTGTAAACTTTCTTAGTCATTATATTCTAGGTATGATTCTTTTAAATAAAATTTGTTACTGTATCACCTCTAACATTCTCTGTATGTAAAGAGGCAAATTTATATTTAGACTTAATTTCAATCATTTTATTTTCTTTTGTAGATCTACTCATAATATTCTCTTTGTCCTTTTTACTCCATTTTGACTTTTTTAAAACTGATACAAAAATTTACCTTTTCCCCATTATAATTTCAGTTGTTATTTATATTCCAAATTTTGTGTAATTGTACCCCACATTTTTTACCTCTTTATAGAAATAGATCACTCTTCATTGTACAACTCAAAGAATTTTCACAAAGTGAGCATGTCCTGATAACCAGCCTCCAGATTAAGAAGCCACAGATTCCATACATTCCAGAAAATCCTTGGTGTTTCCTGCCAGTCACTATAGCTAGCTGTTTATGTTCTGTGTGGTATGTGAAACTAATTCCTTAGATCCATCTCCTACTTAATGAATTCTCTGTTTAGTTCCAACTAATCTCTTTAGTCTTTCCATTGAGTTTTCAGTTCCATTATTATACACATACTATTTACAAGTTCTATTTTATCTTTTCAAATTTGTTCTTATCTTCCGTTTTTAGCTCCTCAATAGATTTAAGTGTGTATATTTAATGGTATTGTAAGGACACAAGTCTAAACCAAAGTGACTCCATGACAGGCTTTAAGTTTCCCCTCTAAACTAGAAGGCCTAAGTTTCAGCTTCCCTGAAACTATCAGGCGGTTATACATTGCCCAAGGCAGGAGAAACCACCCTTGCAACACCCAATCAGGAGAGGCCAGTGAACACCCTCCACATTACTAAGGGAGAGGCCTATAGATAGAAACTATAGATAGGACCCTGTTACCTAATGTTAAAGTTAACCCGTTAGTCCCAGAACAAGACCCTAGGCTCGCTCTGTGATTAGTTGAATTTAAAGGTACTCTAAACGTTGTAATTGGATCCCGCCAAAAGTAACGAATACTGTAGACAATGTGTATGGTTAAACCCGCTGTCAACGATGTTGAGTAATTGTGATTGGATCACTGTTTCCATGCCACAACTTCTGTAACTCTCCCATCACAAACCCCATAAAAACCCTACTCTGCCTTTGTTCCGGGTTCACAGCATGGATCCACTGTGCTGGTAAAGTCTGTGAGCCTGAGCTTGAGCCCGTAATAAAGCCCTTTGCCTTTGCATGCGTGACTCAGTCTCCCCGGTGGTCTCTGGTCATTGAGGATACTGCGATCTGGGTATAACAGTATCCTTATTATCCAACTGTTTTAGCTTTTAACGACCATTTCCATTTCTTGCAACTACTAATATCCTCATGGAGGTTCACTTGTCATGTTTTAAAATTGAGTTTTATGAGTTAATTTTCATCAAACTTTTTTTTTCACAGCTCATTATATTCTTTCAGTTTCCTTGTTTCTGACAAGGTTACAAAAATTTCAGTAAATTTTTCCAGGAAAAATTGTAGGTGAATATTACAAATTTGAAAACTAGGTTTAGACCTATTTGGCCCCACGGCTTTGATTTTTCCCAGCTGCCTTTATACCTTTGTACTCAGGACTCTAGACAGAACAGGAATTCTATGGCCACGTCTTTGTTTGAGTATGAGTTTTTCTAGTTCACTTTTAATGGGTAGAGGATACCTATGAAAAGATTTTCAAGCAACACTTTACGCAGCCTGAGGCCATCTTTCTTGTCTTCCCACGTAGATTAGAAGATAAACCATGAGAGACTCGAATGCTGAGAACAAACTGAGGGCTGATGGATGTGGGGGAGAGGGGAAGGGGGGGTGATGGGCATGGGGGAGGGCACTTATTGGGATGAGCACTGGGTGTTATATGTAAACCAACTTGACAATAAACTATTAACGGAAACAAAGAATGAAAGAACGAAAGAAAAAAAGAAAGAAGATGAGGCTTCAACTCTAAAGCTTAAATATAAGGTTAAAATCTCTATGGGCTACAGGGCCATCAACTCACACCATGTTAATTTTTATTATACTTTGTACTTCTTGAATCTTTCCTTTCATTCCTTTGTGTTTGACTAGATATTATTTTTTTAGTGTGATTTTACATATAATCTCATGTTATTAGCAGAAAGAAAACTCTCTGAGTGAGCCGAGGACATCAGATTTTTAACAAAAGAAAGGAGCAGACACTCAACTAACTTTTCCTATTAAAGACAGTAAGCAGCTGGACTCATCTGTGTCTCCTTTACTGTGCATAATCCTCATAACCCTTGTTCGCTTTTGCACATTTCTCACCAGCCTCTGTTGTTCCTACCCAAACAACCAGAGACCTAATCTCCTCGCCCATATGCAGCAGCTCTTCCATTTCACTCCAAACACCAAAATCCTCTCCTGAGCTTCAATGTCATCAGATGTAATTCCCAGGAATAAATTCTCTCATTGTAGGTTTAGGAAAATCAATTAACCACTTTAGTTTTAAATATTATTTTTAAACGTTGATTTTCAATAGCCTGTTGTAGAAGAGACACTCTTGTTCTTAGAGAAAACAAAAAACAGTAAAACAAAGCCCACAAAAGACCTAACATGCTCTAAAAGATTTATAACTCCAAGATAAGAAAAGACTGGAAAATCATGCACACAAAACTGTAAGGAGACATAAGACTATCATGAAAACCATGGCTATGCCACAATCCTTGATTAGCTGGAGTAGCAGTCTGTTTTATATTTTATACCATATTTATAGCCATGAATCAGCAGAGTGAAATCATTCCAGTACTGAATAGAATGATCCAATTGGATCCAAATTGAGATCATCCGATCTGCTGATTTCAGATTTTCATATGGACTTTCTTTTGCCTGTATATTCTCTAGAGTCAAAGAGTTTTCCTATGTGATTTCTTCAACTATTTTGTTTAGTGTTTCAAAACACACTATACTTATTAAAAGCAAGGCTTTTGTTGCACAACATTGTAAATGTACTAAATGCCACTGAATTGTGCACTTCAGAAGGTCAATTTCACGTTATGTGAATTTCACCATGATAAAAAAAAGTGGTATTTTTCTCACCACCAAAGTTGACAGAACAGAACCAATTAATTTCTACTTATGCACTGAATTCATTTCTGACTTAGTCGTTGCTTACATTCACACGTGGAAATATGTCCTCTGAGAGACCGTGTCTGGCATCCCTTAATTTTTGCACCCAGTTTCCCATTAATGCATACATTCTGTTGAGTTGAAAGAGATTGCCTTCCTTTTGTCTGCCCTTTATACCACCTCACCTCCTACTCACTTTTTAACCTGCTGCTACCTGAGTTTCACCTGTGCAATTCCAGGAACAGCTCTAATGACAGTTTCCCTGTTTGACAAATACCTTAAGCTTTCTGCAGTACTAAAAGTGGAGATAAAAAACGTCCTCTTGGAACACATATTCATGTCAGTTAAGCACCTAATTCTTGATTTTGCCTCAGGTCATAATCTTGAGGTTTGTGAGCCCAGGCCCCAAATGAGGCTTTGCACTCAGTGCAGAGCCGGTTTAAGATTCTCTTCCCCTTGCTCTCCTGCTCTCCCTCTCTCTCTCAAAAAAATCAAATTAACAAATAAATAAATAAATAAACCTCTGAATACTCTCTTCAAGAAAATTCAATTAATGTAAATTCCATGAAAAAAGACCACATTACCTATTTCACAAATGCATTAATTGAATGAATGAATCAGAATGTTTTTTACTTACATATTTGCCATCTATATTTTTATTCAGTACATCAAAAATGTTGTCTTTCCTATATTTCTAAGAAAAGGTTAAGATACTACATACATATTTGTTCAATGGTCTGTATATGCAGTAGATAAATTTTGTGTTATGAAATAGTCTGTTCATTCTTCCTTGCTTCTGTCAGTAATCCTTAATCAAGATGCAGCCTAGTTAGTACTATTACTTCTTAGATGTATAAAAGCTCTCGTTAGGCCTATGTCAATGGTTTTTACTCTAACATGACTTTTTAAAAGGAAAATTACTACTACCAAACTTATAGTTAACAAAGGAAGAAATTCTGTAATCAGTTATGGACATTAAATTAAATAGTGAATAATAATGCTGTTCATTTAACAAGAAATTATTTGCACATGCATGCTTTCATTTGGCCGTATATAGATGTCTTTTAAAAATTATGCAATGATTATAATATTTCTATCTTAATAAAATATCCCACTTTTGTAATTATAAAAGAGTATAAAATATTTGTTAATACAGCTACAGTTAAAATCAAATATTTTATACAATGTCATTACTTAGAAGATTTTTCCCAATTTCTGACCAACACAATGGGGTAATCAATATAATGACATTACAGACCTACTCTATCAATCTTTTTCACAGGATTTTAAGTTAATATCAGTTTGTTTCGCCCTGTCATTTTTATTGTGAAAGTTTAGCTTTATTCCCAACTTATTTTACTTTTCCACTTCTTGGCCATTATTGGAACATAGTACATTCTTTATTATATTGACATCATTGTCATTTTAGTCAATCTCTCCCTTCTGCTAGTTTTATGCTGCTTGTAAGCTGATTCAAATATTCTGACTTTCAAGCCATTCTATTTTTCTACTACTTTTCTGAATAAATTATTTTCACCTGCATTCTCTTCTTCCCCTAGGTCACTGAAATTAATTAAAAGAAAAGCAGACATGATTTTAAGTATTCTCTCTTTAATCCAATCTATCTTGGCTAGAGGATATCTGGAGGCTGCCAATTTCCGAGTTTCTGTAAAACAATGAGTAAAACTGGGCCCGGTCACCATAACAACACCAAGAGAGAAGCTTCCCTTCAGGAAGCGTGGCTCTAGTTTTTCTTTCCAGAAACCGGTTTATTCTGATACTATCAACTACCTAGACCAAGCCTTCATAGAAACTCACTTTACTATTGACATGTTAAACAGTGAATTCAGGATGACAATCCTTTAGAAGAATATAAGTGCAAATATTACTTCACAATTTGGAATAAGAAAAATAAATATATGAAAAAAGAAGAACATATTTAAAATAACTATTCATGGCTCTATTTTAGGGATTCTTTATTTCCCATTCACAGACAGTCAGAAAAAAATTACTGTCACTCACCTATTTTATGCTGGATCTCCTTCACATTTCAAATTCCACAGAGAGGCGTGGGTGGCTCAGTCAGTTAAGCATCCGACTTCGGCTCAGTTCATGATCTCACCGTTCATACCTTCCAGGCCTGCATCAGTTTCTGTGCTGACAGCTCAGAGCCTGGAGGCTGCTTCAGGTCCTGTGTCTCCCTCTCTCTGTGCTCCTCCACCACTTGTGCTCTGTTTCTCAAAAATAAATAAACATTAAAAAAAAATTAATTAATTTAATTAAATCCCACAAAATGCGGCACCTGGATGGCTCAGTCAGTTAGGTGTCCAACTCTTGATTTCTGCTTAGGTCAGGATTTCATGATTCTTAGGATTGAATCCTACATGGGGCTCCCTGCTAACACTGCAAGGCCTGCTTGGGATTGTGTCTCTCCCTCTCTATCTGCCCCTACCCCACTCGTAGTGGTATTAGCTTTTACCCCTCATCTAGTTTTTCTGCACAACCACTTTGAAAACAGTTTATAGTATCCAATATTTCACAAGCTCTGTGAAATCCATTAATCCATTATCTGCTGCCATTTACTTTATCTACCCTGTGTCAGAAGTAGTATCAAAATCTGTCATGTAACCCATATTAATGTCAAAACAAAACTAATTAGAAATCAAAGGCATACCTCTTACACAGTACTTTGTGAAAAACATTTTACTATCATGAAGAATAAATAAGCGTGTTGCAATATCTGTGATCTATAAACCTATAATTATTCATATGTTAACCTAATCTGACAATATCATTTCCAATAACACTGGATAGCTTCAATACCCTCTAGAACAGAGTATATGAAGACACAACAGAAATCTACTAAGCGTTACTTCATTGCTCTAAAATAATTCATCATAATTAACACATAATTGCAATAATTAACTTAACCTTGCTCTGCCTCATTCTCTTCTTGAATGTTTTATGTTGGAGATGAAATCATATACTCCACAGAGAAAACTTTTTACTGAAAACAAATTTAATTTGATATCAAGAAAGACGAAAGAAAAGGCACAGTGTAACTATTTGTTTGGAGTTGTCCAATGCCCTTTGTGCTTCTTAGTTGTCTTTCAAAAGTATAAGATTGAAAGGAGGTTTGGGGATCATCTCTGATTTGTAGTATTTGTTCTGAAATGTTTGGAATTCTATTTGTTTCTCCCCCAGTGCTGACATGGGGTTGATGGCTGTAAGTTTCTAGTCATTGTCCCCACAGGATCCTTTTCCTTATCAGCTCTTGGCAGATTGTGACCATTTAAGGAAAGACTTCTTTACTGGTTTATCAACCTTATTTTCATAGCTTCTTATTTCCCAGTGTCAAAAAGTATTATGTACATTTAAAAAAATGCACTCATCCAAGCCAGGCAATTGTAAGTAGAATTGTATTTTAAGTGATACAGCAAACAAAAATGACCTTGGTAAGGCTCACAGCTTGTCAGAAATATGACTATTTCTTCAATTCGAGTTTTATTTAAAGAACACTAGAGCTAAGCTTAAGGGAAGTAGACTGTTTTTGGAAGAAAAAACTAGAAAATGATAGCTTACGATTTTGAAGCCCATCAACTCACACTATTATAAAAACCCACCAAGGAGTGCAGGAGGGATGGAAGTGCTAAACTACACCCAGTAAACAGCAAAATCAAACCTTAGGAGAATAGCAAACGCCAGGAGGGAAAGAACCCCAACCCCAAACTTTGTAACGTTTCCTTTGACTCACTGCTAATCATAAACAATTCCAGTGATTTACTACCAAACAAGGCAAGAATTCAGGATGCACATGTTGAAGATTTACTCTACAATGTAGCTTATGAAAACAGCAAATCAATTTGCCATCAGGAAACAAGTGTGTACTAACCAGAAAGTTCTTGAGAAAATATCGCCAGATTGGGTAATATCTTTGTGAACAAGCCTGGAAAGTAGAGGGCTTTATGGAGCTTAATAATGAAGACAGAATCTGGGAGTTGAACAAAATGCCTTTTGTCTTCAGTCATTTGCATAACAGCAGTTTTATTTTAAAAGGTTTCATGCTGAAACTAGAAATGCCCTAAAAAGAAAAACAGTGAGAATCCCCATTTTGAAAACAAGCTGAGTAGGAGTGAAACTATCGCCAAGTGGTCTGGCTCCATCTCAGGATTGTTGTAAAAATAGGTTATGGTGAATTCAGGCCTGAGTCAAAGGCTATGGACACAGAGGTCAGGATAGTGGCGGAGTCCTGAGGAGCACATTCCATCCCTATTGCTATGAAAATAGAAAGCAAATATGAAGAATGACGTTTTGGTGGGTACAGAGAATTGCAGGCGGTTCCCTTACTGAATTGAACATTTGCTTTTGCCTCGTGAAGAAAGCATCCATAAAATGGTGCGTCTTTACCTTCAGATTCATAAAGCATCAGATGTGTGCATGTTACTAACAACATCATGATAATATCATTGCCCTATACAGTTGCTTTTATGTAAATGAGTACAAACAATTAAAGTGAATCACTTCCTATAAGTATTAAAATCTTTATATCCTTGTAATATGTACTTTATAATGCAGGAGTCCTTTAAACTTGGAGGGGCAAATTTTGCAAAAACATTTTAACTTGGAGACCAAATATAATATGACTTCCAATTAATAAGCTTTAACACAAAATAAAGCTTTTTAAATTCTGAAATTTTAACTTCTCCAAACACATTTTTTATACATAGTTCATAACCAGTTGACAATCTCAAAGTGGTAATTTTTATTTAATGTTGACGTCATGTTAAAGCTAACATTTTGCTATTGGCTGCTGTATTTTCTACTTATTGGTGATTTTCTCCATCAGTCTTTGAGGTTAACTTTCATTGTTTTATGAAGGCAGTTTAGCTGTGGACATAAATGAGAGAAAATATGCCTGGCTCTCAATACTTGTATGCAAGCCATCAATTACTAATTTCCTACTTGGAATAAAATCATTATAAATAATGTATCCTATTCCTAGCCACTGGAGAATAATTTTCTATATAAAGAATCTTGAAAATGATAATATTTTAAGACCATAAAGAAGTTTTACTGAAATATTATCTAGTACAACTCCTACTCCATAGATAAGGAAACTGAACCTCAAATTACAATAATTTGCCCATGATCACATAGTAACAAAATTAAAAGTCAAATGGATTCCCAGCAGATTATAAACTCTTTGAGGAAAGGACACTTTTTTTAACTTTTAAAGTTTACAGAGTACGTATTATAATGCCTTGTACGTATAATCACTAGGTAATATTTAATGAATGCAATATATTTTAGAGTTGGTTTTAAGCTGAAAATTGGGGATGATATGTTTACAAATCCAAGACTTAACATTTAATCTCACTGAAATTTAAATTTCTTAAGTGTTTGAGGGTATTATGTTTACTGTATGTGTCTCCTGACAAATCATAGTACCTAATACCTAGTAAATGTTAAATAAATAATAGTTCAATGAGTATAAAATATTATACATTTTATATATTTTTTGTAGTAAGGAATAATGATTAATTTCAACATTAAAAATTTATATTAGTAGTTGGATTGATGATCATCAAATATATTGAGTATATCTAAAATATATCTTACTTTAAAAAAAACAAGGGACACCTGGGTGACTCTGGTGGTTAGGCATCTGACTCTTGATTTCAGCTGAGATCACGATCTCACAGTTTGTGCGACCAGGCTCCCTGCTTGGGAATCTCTCTCCTCCCCTCTCTGGCCCTCCCCCATCCTGTGCTCTCGCACATGCGCACTCTCTCTCTCAAATTAAATAATTTTTTTGAAAGTAAACAAACTACAAAACCAGATAACCAGATGTGATGGTTAGTTTTATGTACCTGTTTAGCAAGGCCATAGTACCCAATTATTTAATCAAACTACTCTAGGTGTTGCTGTGAGGGTATTAGATAGATGTGGCTCACACCAAAATTTAGTAGGATTTAAGTAAAGCTTACCCTGGATAGTATGAGTGGTCTTACACAATCAGCTAAAGACCTTAAAAGCAAAAACTGAGGTTTCTTAGAAAAACAGGAATTCTGCTGTAAGACTTTAACATGGAAACCCTGAGTGTCTAGTTTGCCAGCCTGCTCTAAAGATTTCAGAATCTCCAGTCCCCCCAGTTATGTAAGCCTGGTCCCTACATTACATATAATATACATATATCTTGTCAGTTCTGTTCTTTTGGAGAACTCTGAGTGACACACCAGAATTATAAAATCAACTTGGGAAATATTTGGCACTTCTTGTTAAGTTTTTTTAGAAAATATTACTGTCATTCTTAACATTAGATAATTTAAATGATTTATGGATACATGATCAAAAACCAGAGACAATTCAATATATTTCTGATTAGTTGTCTAAAAATGTATATTATTGAGGTGCCTGGTTGCCTCGGTTGGTTAAGCATGAGACTTCAGCTTAGATCATGATCTCATGGTCCCTGAATGAGTTTGGGCCCCACCTCGGACTCTCAGCTGTCAGTACAGAGCCCAATTCGGAAAACTCTGTCTTCCCCTTTACCCCTTCCCCACTCACCCATGTATGGATGCACACTTGTGTGCTTGTGCGTGCACAAGCATGCTCTCTCTCTCAAAAATAAATAAACTTAAAAAATGTATATTTTTCTTCTCTCCTTTTCTTCTCTCCTTATCAAAGCATTCAGAATCTTAGCCAGGGCTTTCTATGACAGTTCATGATTTTCACAAACATATTAAGGTTCTTTATAAGCAAACGTGGATTAAATATTCCTACTCTGTGACAAGCTTTATCTATTCAATCCCTTTAATATAATCACCTATTTCTCTATTGTATGACTAAATCATGTCACAAAAAGGAAAACAACATTTTACAATATTCTGCACAAATACTGAAACAAATTAATTGATTTGTGTTTTAAAAAAAGAAAGAAAGAAAGAGTATGTAAAAACCAGACACCTGGTTTACCCTTGCTTGCTGAATATGTGTTTTGAAAAAGTTTAATCGAAACCATCTGTTGATGAATCATTCACTGTTGAATCATCTAAAGTATTTTCTCTCCAATTTATACCAATGTTCCACAAAATGCCTTTCAAAATTTCTGAATTATCTTTTTCAACTAAAACAAAAAAAGTCAACCAAAAAAAGTACATATCAAAATTAATGAATCAGTGAAGGTTTTAGTTGCAATTGATATGATCATGTGAGTTTTCTTTATTAGTTTTTTAGGCATATTTTATTTTTCATTATTTTTAGCTTTATTGAAATATATTTGACACATAACCTTGTATAAATTACAGTGTATATCCTGTTAATTTGATACCTTTATAAAGCGCAGAATGATTACTACTGTAGTATTAGCTACCACCTCCATCACATCATATAGTTACAATGCTTTTTTGTGGTGAGTATCTTTAAGATCTATTCTCTTAGCAACATTCAATTATGTGATACAGTATTATTAGCTATAAACACCATGCTGTACATTAGGTCCCCAGCCTTATCAATCTTGTAACTGGAATTTTCTACCCTTTGATTAATACCTCCCTATTTCTCCCACCCTCCAACCCCAGAAACCACAACTCTGCTCTCTTTCTCTGAGTTTGTCTATTTTAGATTCCACATGTAAGTGACGTCATACAGTATTTATCTTTCTATGTCTGACTTTTCACTTAGCTTAAGATGCTCATGGTCTATTCACGTTGTCCCACTGGTGGGATTTTCTTTTTTCTAAAAGCTGATGACACTTTGTATATCATATATAAATATATATACACCACATTTTCTTTATCTGTTCATCAATGGACAGCCACTTAGATTGTTTCCATATCTTGGCTCTTATGAGCAATGCTGCAGGGAACATAAGAGTGTAGATGTGTCTACAGGATTCTGATTTCAGGGCCCTGTGTGGCTCGGTTGGTTGAAGGGCCGACTCTCAATTTTGGGTCAGGTCACAATCTTATGGTTGTAGGATGAGCCCTGTGTTGGACTTAGGGGAGCCTGTTTGGGATTCTCTCTTTCTCCCTCTCTTTTTCCATCAACTTATGTGCATATGCTCTCTCTGTCTCTGTCTCTCTCTCAAAGTAAACAAATAAACATTTTTAAAAATCCTGATTTCAATTCTTTTGAATATATACCAAGAAATGGAATTGCTGGATTATATGGTAGTTCTATTTTTAATTTTTTGAGAAACCTCTATTTTTCCAGAGCAACTATACCAATTTTCATTTCTTTTTTGTACCAACAGAGCACTAGGGCTTTCTTTTCTTCACTCCCTTGCCAACACTTGTTATCTCTTGTCTTTTAAATGATAGCAATTTTAACTGATGTGAGGTGATATCTGATGGTTTTGCTTTTCATTTCTTTGATTATTAGTAATGTCGAGTGATGATTAGTGACGTTGGTTACCTTTTCATGTATCTATCATTTTATGTCTTCTTTGGAAAACTGTCTATTCAGTTTATCTGTCCATTTTAAAATCAGGATTTAGGTTTTTTTGTTTTTGCTTTTCTTTTTTACTGTTTGGTTGGATGTGTTCTGTATGTATTAACAGGGTGATTCCTGGTGCCGGCAGCTCTCTGTGGCCATGCAAGAACCAGAGATGGAAAAACCACAGGAAGGATGTCAAGGCTCAGTGGGAAGGAAAAAGGAGCCTCAGAGGGCAGTGATCAGGAGGTATCAAAAAAAGTAATGGGTTCTAAAAGTAAGGCCAGAAGCACAGGTTTAGTAAAGTATTCAGTCAGTCTTTGAAATAGAGAACATTCTTTTTTTTTTTCTGTAATAGTTACAACTAATAGTCAGAAAATCAGCACAGATATAGAGGGATAAACAACACCATTAACCAACTGTATCTAACTGATAGCTATGGAACACTCCATTCCACAATAGCAGGTTATACAGACTTCAAAACCTTGTGGAACACTCACCAAGATAAATTATGTTCAGGATTATGAAACACACTTCAACAAACTGAAAAGAAATGAAGTAATGTAATGTATGTCCTTTAACTATAATGGACTTAATCTACACTAAGAACAAAAAGATAAAGATAAATCTTTGAACATCTGTTAAGTTTAACAGATATTAAAAGTACATTCCTAAATATTTATAGGTCAAAGATAAAGTCTCAAGAAAAATAAAAAATACTTAGAACTGAATGGCAGTAATAATATATCAATAGCTGTGGCAGTGCTTAGAGAGAGAGCACTGAAGCAGGGCTAAAGCCACAAAATAGCTAAATGAATGCTAAGAGAGAAATTTACAAATGCTGTTATTAAAATAGAAGTCTCAAATCAATAATCTAAACTTTTACCTTAAGGAAACAAAGACGAAGGAGGAGCAGGAGGAGATCAAAATAAACGTAAACCCAGCAGAAGGAAAGAAATATAAAAGAGCAGAAATCAATGAATTTGAAAAGAGACCATTAGGATATGCCTACATTAAGGTGAGGAATCAGTGAAAGACTCAGGACTTATGAGAGGAAGGAACAATAAACAAAAAAGAATCAAATTTCTTTGCATTTGAGGAATAATTTCATTTTTATTTTTTTAAGTTTATGCATTTATTTTGAAAGAGAGAGAGAGAGAAAGCATGAGCAGAGGAGGGACAGAGAGAGAGAGAGAGAGAGAGAATCCCAAGCAGGCTCTGCACTAACAGATGTGAGGTTCAAACCCACAAAATGTGAGATAATGACCTAGGCCAGGATCAAAGTTGGATGCTTCCCTGAGCCACCTAGGCACCCAAGGGAGAATTTTAAAGAGGAATATGCTGGTCAGAAACGCTGATACTGCAAAGATCAAGTAGGAAAATTAGAAGCAGCGGTGTAAGTGTGACAATTAAAAATCATTCCTGACTTGATATACTGATTAAAATCTAGGTGCTGTAGAAGTAAGACTTCAATGATCTGAGTAGTAAGTAAGAGATAAAGATATGAAAATAGCTTTCTAGGCACTCTTGAGGAAAGAGCGAGAGCTTGATCAGGTAACAGAAGTGAAGAAAGGTATTTTAGTATATTTCATAACTGATCACGATTGAAGGTCAAGGGAGAGAGTACATAGAAGATGAACAAATAAAAAATGAAAGAATAGAAGAGGGAATGATCAGTGGGACAATGTAACCAAGGGCATGTAGGTGTGATGGATTATCAGCGGCATAGCCTGAAGCGTCAAGGCTGGGGAACACGGGAAGATGCTAATTGGGAAAAGGGAAATAACATTTCATCCTTTGAAAAGAGAAATGATTAGGGTACCTGGGTGGCTCAGTCAGTCGAGTGTCCAAATTTGGCTCAGGTCATCATCTCATGGTTCATGAGTTCGAGCCTCACATCGGGCTCACTGCTGTCAGCACAGATCCTGCTTCAGATTCTCTGTCCCCGTCTCTGTCACTCTCCCACTCAAGCTCTCTCTCCCCCCTCTCTCTGGGTGGCATAGTCGGTTAAGCGTCCGACTTTCGCTTAGGTCATGATCTCGTGGTTCGTGGGTTCGAGCCCCGCGTCAGGCTCTGTGCTGACTGCCAGCTCAGAGCCTGGAGCCTGTTTCAGTCTGTGACTCCCACTCTCTCTGACCCTCCCCTGCTCGCGCTATCTCTCTCTCTCTCTCTCCTAGAAATAAATAAAATATTTTAAAAAAATAAGTAAATAAATAAACAAATCTAAAACATTAAAAAAATAGAAATCATTAGCAAATCATGGAAAACATGCAAAGAAATTTTGACAGGGATGGGTACTAAGACTCATAATAGATGGCTTTGTTTATAAATTAGGAGGCGAATTTAACTAATTCTAATAGGGTCAGAATGGCTTTAGGACATTCAGAGAAATGAAAATCTTACAGTATCTGCAATGAGAAATGTATAGAGAGTTCTTAATGCATGAAAAAAAGAACACCATTTAGTACAAAAACCCAAATGAAGTCAGATGCTATAAATTTTAGTGAAATGCAGAAGCATGGATAAAGAATTTCTCTCAAACCTAGTAATGGAATGTGTCCACCATTTTCAATGATATAAGAGGGAGAAGATTGGAGCCTTAACAAGGTAATGGACTTTGGACATCAGTTAATGAGCACCTGAAATTTAAAATATTTCTATGATACTAACTGAATTCTGAAAGTAATAGGAGGTATTTACTGTTTCTCAGAATCTAACATAATAGGGAAAAAGAACATTTTTAATACTGTTCCACTCACATGATAATCTGCAGCTGTCACTCAGTTGTTTTATAACTTTTTTGTATTTTCCTGGTATTTTTATTCCCTTGTCTCTCCTGTATCTTTGACCGTCTCCTTATTCCATCACTTTACTATTAATTTCTTATAACATGCATTCTCCCTCCCATTCCTCCCCTAACTTCCCTAGAACCTATATTCTATCTTTTATTTAAATAAATTCATATTTTCTCCATACTTAGATTAATTTTCTAAGGAAAAGTATACTTATAAAGTCATGGTTTTTAAATTAAACAATAAAAATTAAATTATATTCAATTATACTCGAGTATTATAGCAATCTATCTATATAATGTTAATTTATAATCCATACTCAGGTTTTCCATATAATCTAATCAATACTAAAAGCACATGCACACAAATTATCCAAATAATCAACTGGAATAAGCCTTCCTTTTTTTCATATTTGATTGTTACTTGTCATTTTTGTGATTTTTTCCACATCTGTTAAACATTAGAACTTTTCATAGAAAAAAGAAAGTGTTTTACTTGAAGTTTTAGTTTCTAGTTGCAAATATTGTTAGCAGTTCAGTTAACAAAATGACAAAAAAATTCAGCATTACATGTGAGCAGAGAGAATTTTTTATGCCACAAAGTTTTACTGAATTTTTGAAACTTTATTATTATCTAAAGCATGATGCATCTGATGGCAATGAGAATCCATACCAGAACAATGTTAATACTTTGATTCACATTTTCAATTTAATTAAAATTCTTCCCTGTCTTTAGATTGTTTTCATTTATATCTGAAGCTAAATCCCTTTGGGTCCTCTGCCTGTGGGCCCAAACTGATTTATGTAGCTACACTTGTGACAGTTCAAAAACATGCTTAGAATAGTTTATTCCATTCTCACTGTTTTGATTTAAATACATGCTTCAAACATCAAGGGCAATCACGTCCCAAGGCCTATAGGAAAATTGTACAAGGCTTCTTTCTCATTTCCTCAGTAATTGTGGCAGTACTAGGCCCACTAACATGCTTAGTTTGGGAACGACATTTAAAGACCTGTCTAGGCCGTTATAGAACAATTATAACTGGAAATGACATTAAACAAAGCTGAGAAGCATACCCTGTGAGACATATTCTTCATAGAAATGAGAGCTCAGGCTTATAAAACCTTGCTACAACTCTTGGACATACACTTAAGTTTTGCTGAAATCAAGGTACAAATATATCACATTTTAATTCATAAGTTGTATAGCCAATTCTTTTTTTTAATCTTTTCTTAAAAGTTTTTATTTAAATTCCAGTGAGCTAACATACCACTGTATT
The DNA here is from genome assembly GCF_008692635.1 of Crocuta crocuta. NCBI lineage: Eukaryota > Metazoa > Chordata > Mammalia > Carnivora > Hyaenidae > Crocuta > Crocuta crocuta. The sequence goes on along the minus strand of NW_027528818.1, from coordinate 7,768,970 downwards.
AGTTTCAGGTGTACCATATAGTGATTAAACACTTCCATAAATCCCCCGTGCTCATCACAGCAAGTGCCATCCTTTATCTCCATCACTTATTTCACCCCCATCTCCCACCCTGTCCCCTCTCGTAACCATTAGTTTGTTGTCTATAGTTAATACTCTGTTTCTTGATTTGCCTCTCTCTCTCTTTTACTCCCCTTTGCTTGCTTGTTTTGTTTCTTAAATTCCACATATGAGTGAAATCAATGGTATTTGTAAAAAAAATTTTAATAACCCAATGGATAGCCAATTCTGTTAGTAGTGTAGAAGATTAGGAAAGCATCACTCCCAATTACAAGGCAAAGAATTTGAAGGACACAAAGAGAATAGTATTAAATAGCATTCTCTTCATAAATCTGTGTGAAGACATTTATTACTCAAAGTCAAATCATAATCTTTATTTTATTAATTTTATTTATTTATTTTGAGAGAGACAGAGACAGTATGAGTGGGGGAAAGGCAGAGAGAAAGGGAGAGAAAGAATCCCACCCAGGCTCTGCATCATTAGCCCAGAGCCTAAGATGGGGCTCAAACTCACAAACAGTGAGATCATGATCTGAGCCATGATCAAGAGTCCAATGCTTAACCTACTATGTCACCCAGGCACTCCTATGTGTGTGTACTGTCAGTGCAGAGCCTGAGGAAGGGCTTGAAATCATGAAGTTGTGAGGTCATGACCTGAGCCCAAAACCAAGAGTCAGAAGCCTAACTGACTGAGCCACCCAGGCACCCCAAATCATAATCTTTAGAATCAAATATTTATCCATCATCAAAATGTAAATATAAGAAATATCACGCCAGTCAGAGTGGCTAAAATGAACAAATCAGGAGACTATAGATGCTGGCATAGATGTAGAGAAATGGGCACCCTCCTATACTGTTGGTGGGAATGTAAACTGGTATACCCCCTCTGGAAAACAGCGTGGAGGTTCCTCAAAAAATTAGCAATAGAACTCCCCTATGACCCAGCAATAGCACTGCTAAGAATTTACCCAAGGGATACAGGAGTGCTGATGCATAGGGGCACGTGTACCCCAATGTTCATAGCAGCACTCTCCACAATAGCTAAAACATGGAAAGAGCCTAAGTGTCCATCAACAGATGAATGGATCAAGAAGATGTGGTTTATCTATACAATGGAATACTACATGGCAACGAGAAAGAATGAAATCTGGCTGTGTGTAGCAACATGGATGGAACTTGAGGGTGTTATGCTAAGTGAAATAAGTCAGGCAGAGAAAGACAGATACCATATATTTTCACCCATATATGGAAGAGGAGAAACTTAACAGGGAACCATAAGGGAGGGGAAGGGAAAAAACATAGTTAAGGGGAGGGAGGAAGGCAAATCATAAGAGACTCTTAAATACTGAGAACAAACTGAGGGTTGATGGGAGTGGGGGAGAGGGAGAAATGGGTGATGGGCATGAGGAGGGCACTTGTTGTGATGAGCACTGAATGTTATATGGAAACCAACTTGACAATAAACTATAAAAGAAAAAAAGAAAATGTCCAAAGACTGACACATTTTTTTATATGAAATATCTTAGGTGATAATTTTGCCTGGCATACAGTACATCTATATTAAAATATATTTCTCTGTAGCCAATAATGTTGTAGTTAATTGTGGACTCATCATCACACCCACACAGATACAGAGGCACATGAAACAAATGAGTAGTTTTAGAGATATACTCTACATATTATATGTGTTGATGAACTTCCCAATATCACCTCGTGCATTTCTTTATTAAACCCATTTAGGGTTACCCACGTAGGGTTTCCTATGTGCCAAACACTCTTCCAAGTACCTCATAAGTATAAACATATATAATGCTCAAAATCATTGTAACGTTATGAAGTATTTGTGCCACAATTTTACATATGAGGAAACTGAGGCACATAGGGGTTGAGCAAATTGCCCAAGGTATTAAGTGTCAGAGTAAGATTGTAGAAAGCTTCTAGGATGAGATTTAAACCCAAGCACTTTACGTAGTTTCCTTTAGCAGTGCCTGTGTCCACGACTGCTTAAAGAAAACAAAGTTAGGGCCACACTTCTCTACATTTTATCCACAGTTATCTATTTTAGAGAATTAGACATTCTCATCAAAGTGCCTAACATTATCTAGTTTTCTTCCTTCCTTTTCCCCTCATTACTTTCTTTCCTTCTTTAAGTTTTCTCAGTGCTGATGAGGTATCAGGCATATTGCCCAGTGTCTGAGGATGAAAAGCACTCAAAGTGCTGAAAACAAACTCAATGCACAGATAGGTACACAGACCAGTGTGGGCTCCACATACGTGCACACATCATATGAAGATGCATTTGGGAGGGAAAGCCTTACCCATCCTAGATGCAGGGCTTTCCTGGATCTCCTGAAAGTGAACGCTAAAGCAGGTTTATGCAAATGTGGTGATAAGTAAATACCATGGGGGTGGACAGCAAAGGGCAGATGATATAAAAAGGAGAGAACTTGAGCAGTTCTGGGAATGCAAATAGTATGTTGTAAAACCAGAAAATTAAATAGAAATCAGAGCATTAAAAGACTAGTTGAGAAGGTAGGATTTTATTCTCCAGATTACCATATGACATTGAAAATTTTCTGTTAGGGCAGTATCTAAACTCTGAGGTAATAAGATGATCCTAGATAAATATACCAGTTACTGAGGAAATGTTTAATCATTCACTATGAAATTTTTTTTTTAAATGTTTGTTTTTGAGATGGGAGGGTGTGGGGGGGGGAAAGAGAGAGACACACACACACAGAAACTTAATCAGGCTCCAGGCGCTGAGCTGTTAGCCCAGAGCCCAATGTGGGGCTCGAACCCATGAGCCCATGAACCCATGAGGTGTGAGGTCATGACCTGAGCCGAAGCAGGATGTGTAACCGACTGAGCCATCCAGACACTCCTCTCATATGAAATTCTTAATGCCAGGCANAGAAAAACCAAAAAAAAAAAAAAAAAAAAAAAAAAAAAAAAAAAAATTGGTGATAAGAACATTTTAGGATGTTTTTATGTTGAGGTAATTATGCAATATTCAGGTATTGATGTAGAAAGGTAGTTCCTATATAGGAACAACTTTTAAACAAAGGCCTAGAATGAAGGTAGATCTCTTGGAGTCAACAACTTATGGAGGATAGGTGAAATCATTAGAAATGGTGAGATATCTCAGAAAGACAGTGTACAAATTAATACAAATTGAATTCAAATAACAGAATACATTTATTATTTAGAGTGGCTTCATGTGAGAAAGTCAGAAAAAAGACCAGAAAAGATTGGGTAGGTAGGAAGAAAACAGGAAAAGATAGGACCAGGGAAACCTAGAGGAGAGAGATTTTTCAGAAGTATGGGGGGTTAAATGGTTTCAAATGATACAGCAATAACAAACAAGCACAGGGGGTGTAAAAAGAACTTAGCAACAAAGGCCAAACAGTTTTGGTGACTTGTTGGAGTCAAAGATATAGCGATGTCAATACACATCACTACTGTGATGGACAGCAGTGAACAAAGGGGAGCCGGAAAACCAAGTATATACTTGAAAAACAAAATAAAACAAACACACAAACAAAAAACAAACAAAAACAACTTTGCCGCATAGTTTTGCAGCTTCCTCACTCCAGTAGTTCTCCGTTTACATTCACCCCGGCCCACAGAATCATAGCCACAACTGACACCATGAAGTGAAATTTCCTCACTCCTAACCACAGTGCAGTATCCCACAACCTTTCCCACACATTTTATCCAGCCCTCGACTCCTGCCCTCACTGCTTTTTGACTCTGTGATGACCTTCCTCATAGTCTCCTTATATAACTCAGTACTCAACTCCTTCCTCATTATAAATCATAATCTCCTTATATAACTCAATATGATCAACCTATTACATGATACTCCCTTAAATACCATAGAATCTTTCCCTCTGTATGTTAGTCAGGCTCTTGGGGCTACAACTGACTCAAATCCAACTCCAAACAGATTCAGCATAAAAAGTTTATTGGCTCACGTGATAGAAAATCCCTATGGGTACACTAGCTTTAGGCACAAGGGGATCCAGGTGATCAAACCATACTGTCATGAACCCATCTCACCATTTCTTGGCTCTGCTTTCTTCTGTGTTGCAGTAATTCTCAGACAGATGTTCTTAATATGTTGGTGAGGAGGATGACTCCCAGAAGCTTCAGACCTACATACTCGTTATGTTTTGTGGGATATCATGATTTATAATAAGAAATATATATTTAGTCGTCATCTACTATTCTAGGCAAAGAGCTCCAGAAACCTTGGAATTTGTAACTGAGGAGAACAAGAGCAACCAAAGTACCTTTTATTATGTTAACGAAATGATTTTTGGAATGCACCTAAGGATGGGGGCTATTGGTTAGGAGAACCAACTGTGGGATTTGAAGATAGGAAATTTCAGTCCTACCCCGTGACCTCTGAAGAAGGAAGAGGGGCTGGAGCTTGAGTTCAATCCCTGAGAGCCAATGATTTAATCAATCATGCTTATGTAATAAAATCTCCACAAAAAGCCAAAAGGATGAGATTTAGACCACTTCCTGGTTGGTAAACATGTGGAGATTTGGGGAGAATGACATGCTCAGAGAGGTCATGAGAGTTCTGTGTTCTTTCCTCATACTCTGCCTTATGCATCTTTTCTATCTGGCTGTTTCCAAGTTATATCTTTTTATAATAAACCGGTAATCTAGCAAGTAAAATGTTCCTCTGAATTTTGTGAGGCACTGCAAATTAGTCGAACCCAGAATGAAGGTTATTAGGATCCCTGATCTGTAATCACTTAATCAGAAAAACATAATCTAGGAGCGCCTGAGTGGCTCAGTTGCTTTGGCTCAGGTCATGATCTCATGGTTCATGAGTTCAAGTCCCATATCAGGCTCTGTGCTGACAGCTCAGAGCCTGGAGCCTGCTTCGGATTCTGTGTCCCCCTCTCTGTCTGCCCATCACCTGCTCACACTCTTTCTCCAAAAATGAATAAACATTTAAAAAAAATAAAAAGAAAAACATAATCTAGACCTGTGATTGGTATCTGAAAGGGGCTACCAGGCAGTCTTTGTAGGCTTGAACTCTTAACCTCTGGGACCTGATGCTATCTCTAGATAGCAGAGTTGAGTTAATTTGTAGAACACCCATCTGGTGTTGCAGAGAATCACTTGGTGGTGTGGGGAAACCCTCTCCTCATCCCACCCATGCACACTTTGGAACTGTGATTAGAATTGTAGCTTGTAGTTCAGGGGGTGTAGTTAAGGGGTTCTTCATTAAGATTCTGATTGGCCCACTGGTCTATCCTTAGAGTTGGGGGAAAGTATCAGTCCCAGTAAAGCACATAGGATAAGAATGAGGAAAAATGGCTTCTTCAGTTAAAAAAAAAAGGTCTGTTTAAAAAATTAAAAGTAGGGCAAGGGTACCTGCTTTAAGTCAGTTAAGCATCTGACTCTTGATTTCAGCTCAGGTTGTGATCTTACAGTTCCTGGGTTTGATCTCTGCTTCAGGCTCCATCCTGACAGTGCGGAACTTGCTTGAGATTCTCTCTCTTCCTCTCTGTCTGCTCCTGCCCCTCCCCTGCTTGCTCGCTCGCTATCCCTCTCTCTCTCTCTCCTCTGTCAAAACACATACATAAACTTTTAAAAAAAGTGAGACAGAGGAATCCTGCCTGGCAAATAAAGCTAAATACAGCTATTGCCCACACCAAAACACTAACCATAATTCCCTACATGACTGTCCAATCCTAAACATGATTTCTTCATTTCTCCAACATGGCATATTGGAAAATTCATAGGTTTGAATCAGACATAGCATGTGGCAAGGATGAACTTGACAACCGATGTCCTGTCAGACTGGTTGTAAAACGTGTTGGCCTTCTATAACTCTCTGTGGAAGCATATTTTGGCCTAGTGCTTCAGGAAATCACTCCTGGCCCCCCAAAGCTGTGATCATGCCAGGGAATGGCTGGCCTTCTGCAAAATGAGCACTGACATGAGGCATTCTGCTGCTGCCTTGCCATGTCATAAAGCTGCAGCTATAAGACTTGGAACAAGCCCCCTGATGACACCAGGGGGTGAGCCGATTCTCTCACATACAATCCATAACCACAAGCACTGACCAGGCAGGAGAGCACTGGAACAAAGGTTTGTCACAGCCTGTGGTTACAGTCCCTTCACGGTGATCAAAGCATGCAGTTGACAGAAACCCAGGGCCCACTGTCATATTTGCTCTCCCAGAGCATGGAGCCTGAACCTGCTAGAATGCTACGGAGAGGCCTAGAATAGACAATGGGCAGTGAGTGACCCACATCCCAGTTCCCCAATTCTGCTTCTGAAGCCACCTCAATAAACTCTGCTCCTCCAAGTCTGGTAAGTATGTGGCTCTGCATTTGCCTTTGCTCTATGGATTCATACCTATTTCACACTAAAGCTATTGTTTTTCCTTAAAACAATTACTTAATCAATCGCAGTGCCTCACCATCCAAGTGAGTGCCGGATTATGGAGCAAATGATGAGTTCATAAGGAGCCTTGTGATCCACTTCCTTGTATGTATTAAAATTTTCTAAATTGACTCACATTCAGCCGATTTTCCAAGATCTTAGATAAAGAAAGCTACTTTTTGCTCTCCGCGCTTCAAATCTTACATTTATACCTTTGATCACATCCTTGCTACAAAAAACTGTTGTTGTGAACTATGACCACTTTTATTTATTTCTTTTTTATTTATATTTATAAAATGTTATTAATTATTATTAATACTGTTATTATAAGGGTGCCTGAGTGGCTCAGTCAGTAAGTGTCCGTTGGCTCAGGTCATTATCTCATTCATTAGTGAGGTTCAGCCCTGCATCGGGGTCTGTGCTGACAGCTCAGAGCCTGGAGCCTGCTTCAGATTCTGTGTCTCCCTCTCTCTCTGCCCCTCCCCAACTCACACTCTGTCTCTCTCTCAAAAATAAATATTTAAAAAATTAACATTATTATTATAACACTTGGAAAAAAAGCACAAAACATTAGCTACATTATGAATTATCACAGGGCAAAAATCCATGTAACCAAAACCAAAGTCAAGAGAGATCAAATGGCCATAAAACAAGAAACCCCTATTCCTTTCCCAATCATTAGGCTTTCTGACTACCCCACACTGGAAAATGTCTATCCAGAATTTTACAATAATCATTTCCTTGTTTGTTCATGTTTGTTTGTTTGTTAATAGTTTTGCCAGCAAACCTTGCACATCTAAACATTATATTTAATTTTTCCTGTTTTTTTTTAATTGGTGTTTCCATTGATATTATTATTTTTTACAGAAATGGACTAAAAGACATTTTTTTTCTGAACACCTTTTATGATATGTCCATGTGGTTCTTTTAAAAAAAAAAATTTTTTTAATGTTTATTTACTCTTAATGGACAGAGACAGAGTGTGAGCAGAGGAAGGACAGAGAGAAAGAAAACACAGAATCCCTACAGGCTCCTGGCTCTGAGCTGTCAGCACAGAGCCTAACGTAGGGCTTCAACCCACAAACTGTGACAACATGACCTGAGCTGAAGTCGGACGCTTAAGCAACTGAGCCACCCATGTGCTCCATTCTATGCATTCTTTTTTGGTGACTTTTTCTCACTCTCTTTTATATTTGTCAGATTTATCCATGTTATTACATGTAATAATAGTTTTTTTGTTGCCAAAAATAATGTTTCATTGTATGAAATATATGCCATGTTTTATTTATCCTTTCTACTCTTGCTATGCATTTAAACTATTTCTACTTTGGGGCTATTATAAATAATATAATGCTGCTATGAGCATTCATTATTCATGTACATCACACACATGTGTGCATGCATGAAATTCTGTTGAATATATACTTAGGTTTGGAATTTGGGGGCTCAGGTTATGCATGTTCTAACTTTGGCTAAAAATGCCAGATTCCCAAAACGATTATCAATATGTACTTCCTTCCACACTGTATAGTTTCATATGCTCCACATCCTCTTCAACACTTCCTACAAGCCGGCTAATTCATTTAAGCTATTCTTATCGGATTGCAGTGGTATAGAATTGTGCTTTTTAATTTTCATTTACCAATGAAACTTATTTTTATGAACTTTGTGATCATTTGGACATTCTCTTTTCTTAAAATAAATGTTACGTTTATTTGTCCATTTTTTGAAAGGTTTACTCTTCTTTATTGGTTTGTAGGGCCTATCTATATGAATTTTGGATAGGAGAATTTTTTGCTTAACTTATTAAAATTTTTGCATTTTTTTATTTGAACATAAGCTACACGTATCTTTTTCCACTGCCTTAATTTTCCTCATTTTTACTCTCTTAATAATACCTTGTGATGAAAAGTCCTTAAATTTGATATGGTTCAATTAATTAATAATTTTCTTTATGTTTTATGTTTTACATATTTTGTTTCAGAAAACTTTCTCATCCATACCTGCATGGTGATATTTCGCTGTGTTATTTTCTAGGAACATAGTGCTCTGTCTGTTGTATGTTGATCTACAAAATGTCTGGAATTGACTTTTTTAAAAATTTATTTCTGAGAGAGAGAGGGGGACAGCATGAGCAGAGGAGGGTCAGAGAGAGAGGGAGACACAGAATCGGAAATAGGCTCCAGGCTCTGAGCTAGCCGTCAGCACAGAGCCTGATGTGGGGCTCGAACCCATGAACCATGAGATCATGACCTGAGCCAAAGTCAGATGCTTAACTGACTGAGCCACCCAGGCACCCCTGGAATTGACTTTTGTATGTGGCATGAAGTGGGGGGTTAGGTACATTCTTTTCCTAATCAATATTGAACTGAACTGACCCACTACTATTTGAGAAAAAATATATATATCTTTCCTGCTTTTTCATTACCTTTTTGTTATAAATCAGCCACCTCATTGACATCTGGCTTCCACTGTTTATATTGAAAAAAAAAATCAAGTGCTAATCTAATTATTGGTTCTTGCTGAATAATATATTTTTTCATTTACTTGCTTTCGAATGGATCTCTTTGTCTTTAACTTTCACCATAATGTGTATGTATATTTTTTTCCTGTTGTGATTCTGTGTCTTTCTTCACTATTCAGAAATTTTGAGCTATTGTCCTTTTAGACATTGGTTCTGCCTCATTCTGTCTTATGTCTCAAGTTATATACCTATTAACCCATCTCACTGTATTCTCTAAGTTACTTACTCTCTCTTCTGTATTATTCATTATTTTTTCTCTCTGTGCTTCATACTGAATATCTTGTTCTGATCTAATTTCCAGTTCACTAATTCTTACTTCATTTCTCATGTGCTGTTAAATGAAAGCATTGCATTTAATATATTATTTTATTTTTGTTTCAAAAAGTACTTGTTTTATTAATCTTCCATGTAATTTTTTAATTATTTCCAGTTCTTTGATAAATTCCTTTATTATTATTATTTTTTCTTATTCTTATTCTTATTCTTATTATTTTGCCCATAGGAATAAAAGCTTGATTATTTAAAAGTCTGATAGAAAATTCTAAATCAGACCCCTTTAGGTCTGTTTTGAATTTCTGTTGTTTTTCTTACTTCTCCCCCTCTTGACTTCCCTGTTCACATACCTGGTTGTTTTATATAGTGTGCCAAGATTTCTATATGAAAATTTGTTAAAGTATTTCAGACCTATCGAAATCCCATCTTCCTCCAAGGAAGATTGCTTTGGGCTGGTACTTGAAGAGTAGTAATCCTACATCAGATTTTCCAGTTTCAAGGTGGAACCTCTAACTATCTCAAACTAAAATATAAAAAATATGCACACCAGTCTGTTCCTTTCACACCCTTGATATACTTTGATATTTAACCTTGGTCTCATTAGACTGGAGATGCTTTCAAATGACCACTTAGGCTTTCAGCCTCTTGTCTGTTTCTTCTGACATCCGCTAATCCCTCCAGGTGAAAAGTGGCTTCACATAAGTGGCTTTAGCTAATTTCTCTTGATTATTTCCTCTCCATGATTTTCATTACGTAATTCTTTGTTGGCTTATTGATCCTTGATGCTTTGAAGAAACAAAAAATATAAATATGTTTAAGCTTTTCTGTTTACCTAATGAGAAAGATTGACATGAATTTTCAAATTCACCATTATTGAAAGTGAAGAATCTCCACTCTGGACATTTATTGGGTTATTATTTTTTTTCTCTGTGTTGGTATGTAATATTCTTCCTAGTAGAATACTAAATATCTAAAAAACTAAAAATTTCTTACAAGTAAACTACCTTTAAAAAATAATCAATGCTAAATGTATTAAAATAGTATGTACTCATAATCATCACTTTCTTATGACCCATTCACTTTCCCAAGTGTTATAATATTGGTTTTGATCTGGGGGTGCCTGGGTGGCTCAGTTGGTTCAGGATCTGTGTCTTGATTTTGGCTCCCATCATGATCTCACAGTTTGTGGGACTGGATTGAGCCTAGCATTGGGCTCTGAGCTGATGGCTCATCTGGGCTCTTTTTCTCTGCCCCTCCCCTGCTCATGTTCATGTGAGTGCATGCTCACTATGTCTCTCTAAAAATAAGAAAAAAATTTTAAAACATTGAAAAATATTTTAAAAATAAAAAAATACTTGTTTTGGTCTTTATACATTCAACAAATATTCTATAGAGTACCTAACATTTAGTCACTCCACTTAAGTCCACTTTATTTCTTATAGATAACTGAATTTACATATTTTAATTGGTAATTCAAAACCTATTATAAACACCAAACCCCAATATACCTGCTCAGTCCTACCCACTGAGTTATCTACAGCTTTGACCCTTTGGGTAACAATTCTTTCCATCTTAATTTGTTTCATAGGAATAATTATCATTTGCTTAATCTTTTTACTTCCTTAATTCTTTTTCTTTTCTTGTGTTTTCTAAAGTTTTTATTTATGGTCCCTTCATTCTCTTTCTTTATAGTTTTGAAGTACAAAGTAATTATTAGTTGATGGTGGAAGAAGTCTTCTATTTCCTCTAAAATGCCCTGCAACATGTTGTTTGGGAATGATAATTATCTGTGAAACACCCGCATAGCCCTCTGCACCCATTCCTTTCTAACATGAACCATTTGTTTATGTTCACTCTCTGCAATAACCAAGATTCAGAGTGTCTGTTGTCATGGGGAAACACTTTTTAGATCTCTTTTTGGAGCAGTTACTTTCTGATTACCTTCTACGCTGAAAATAAATTTGTCGCATTTTCTGCATTACCTTCTCCCAGAAAGAGATGGAATTATTATTTCAGCATTTCATGCATACACAGTATTATATAGATCTGTAACTTCCAAACCTTATTGTTTTTCAGAATAGTGTTTAAAAAAAATACAGAACCCCCCCCCCCCCCCCCCCCCCGCCCCCCCCNAAGGTGCTGCCTAATCCTACTGAAGCAAAATTCCTTAGGACAGAACCTAGCAAGTTCTTGATGTAGTTTTGTTTAATTTGGTCTTGACCTCCTTTGATAACTGTGAAAAACAGCCAGGACTGTCATCTGCTACCATGGCTGCTTACGCTTCCGAAATCAAATCTTGTAGCCAAATATCGAACACTAGTTTTTTGTTATGTCTTGTCACATCCCGAGATAGCTCTATTTAAATCTGTATTTTTACTAATTATTTCACAATTCCTAGCCACCTAGGATTATAATACCAAACCTATCATTGACTTTTTTCTCTCCTGCCTTTTCATCTCCAATCTATCCAGTCTCCAAAACATATTGATTCTATTTCCACAATATTTCTCTCATCTGTCTTCTTTACATTTTCAGTGTAACAACCCTAATTCAACTCCCATTTCTCTTGCTAGAGCTTTTTAAAGAACCTATTCTCCCTGACTCTGAGATCAATGCCATGTAATCCATCCTATACCCTAATCTCAAAAACCGTAGCTCGATCTTAGTGTGTTTTTATCAAACATTTTTTTACAGCCTCTTTTTTTCCCAGTGAAACGTGAATGTCTATAGACTGATTGGCATTTAAAATTTACTCTTATCTGCTCATGATGTACTATTTTAGCATTGTTTCCCTTTTTCCCCCTCTTCACACAACTACCTGTTAGTCTCATTATTTCCCTATATATGCTCTGTACTCGTAGCTTTTATGCATTTGCTTAAAGTATCTTTTTATTTGATTTGTCCTTCCTCCTTCGCTATCTGTTCAAATATTATTTATATGCCAAAGTAAAGTTCAAATGCCACATTCTTCAAATCTTACTTGATTTCACATGGTTGCAATGATCCATTTGTCTTCACAATCTTATTACTTTGTGTTATAGATATTTTGCATGTAGCTCTTCTGCCTTCATTGTTTGTAAGCTCACTGAAAGTTGAAACTGTAAATTATTCAGCTTTCTTTGCTCCAGAATGCCTGGCACAATGCCGTGCCCACAATGAAGGCACAGTAATTTATGGAATGAATTGATGGGTGCATGCAGAAATGGCTATACTGAGAATCATAAACTAGCAGTAAAATGACTACCCGGGCGTCACTAAAATTTGCTTACAAGATTCTAATGGGAGAAATTGAGAGTAACAGAGCGACAAACATATTATTATTACCTAAGAATTATTTCACTTTGATGAGATGAATAAGTGATTACCTCTGCCTGAACATATAATGACAGAATATGTAGAAAGCTCTACTTAGTGGTTATTTAAAATGAATTTGTTTCCATCATAATATTTATAGGAATGAATTGCAAATGTAAAATATTACATATACCTGGGCAAGGTATTTTGTTTGTGTTTTTAAATAATTCTTATCTGGAAATAACTATTTTTAGGATTAGGTAACAAATATTTATATTTTTCTGAAAGCAAAAATATTTATAAATTTCTGAAAGCAAATTACCCAATACACTGTCAACTCTTTTAGGCAAAAATGACCCTTTAATTCTGCACTAGTTATGCAGACCACCAGTAACTTGTCCTTCAAAGTAGTTGTCATTTATTGAAGAAATGGAGTTTGTTATCATTCGTCTTAGACTATACTGTGTCTTTGTCCTTTAGAGGTAGTAATATACATAGTGTTATTCGTTTTTTTAATTTTTTAATGTTTTTATTTATTTCTGAGAGAGAGAGAGAGAGAGAGAGAAAGAGATGCAGCGTGAAGAGGGGAGGGTCAGAAAGAGAGGGAGATACAGAAGCCTAAGCAGTCTCCAGGCTCTGAGCTAGCTGTCAGCACAGAGCCCGATGTTGAGCTTGAACACATGAACCGTGAGATCATGACCTGAGCCGAAGTCAGACGCTTAACTGACTGAGCCACCCAGGCGCCCCCATAATGCTATTTAAACACAAAACTTTGATCTGCATATGTCTGAATATTAAAAGTTTATGTTTAAAGTACTCAGCTTGATATTAAAGTGGGCAGGCTTTTGCTTCAGATTCTGTGTCTCCCTCTCTCTCTCTGACCTTCCCCTGCTCATGCTGTCTCTCTCTCTCTCTCTCTCTCTCTCTCTCTCAGAAAAAAATAAAACATTCAAAAATTAAAAAAATAAATAAATAAAAGTGGGCAGGCTTTGTAAATTTAACATTTCTGTTTGCAGCAGAGAATAACAATTACTATGAAAGTATTCTACAAAGGGACTTCAGATAATACGTTATCTCTTCTTTAAAAAAAGGCAATTCATTGTTTATGGTTTAGAGTTAAAGACATATTTTCAAATATTAGCTTAATGAAAAAATGACCTCTGAGAGCATTCATGGAATTCGTTTTCAGGTAGCTTGAAGCAAATGATTAGAGTCAGCATTTTTCCTTATGTTTCTTCCTTTCTGTTTATGCCTCTCTTAATACTGACCATCTTTGCTTTATAATTCTGCTCACTGTCATTCTTCCTCAGTCTGCCAGAAATGGCTACTGAACTACGCTCATTCTTTTTTGCTCCTTTGGTAATGTTTTTTCTCTTCATGTTATTAGTTTATTTATTTGGTTTTGGAGATATTATTATATCCCTTAAAACACACCTATTGATTGCTGTGAAAACTCTGGCTTCTTTATCATGTGACCAAAGTTAATCCTTTCCCTGAAACAGAATAATCTTAATCTATGGTGCTTTTTTCCCCCCTCCATTTAAAACTGTTCCTGAACCTATGAAAAGAAGGTATGTAGCAAAGCATCAGTCCTCAGTCCTTGGCAAGAAAGATAGAAGGGGGGAGCGTAAAAACAGAGTATTGTATTTTTATTGTTATTTCTGGGTTTTGACCTACATGCTATGTAGTTGCCTAGCATGAACTACATGACTATATAGGATGATAGTTTTTATGTGCCTAAAACGAAGTAAGAATTTAGGCAACTGAAACTGGAAAGATAGATAATTCATTTTCTGTAAGAGGCAAGTTAGCCCAGGTTCTATTGTATATCAGAGAAAAAACCTACCTCAAAATAGAGTAACCACTATAGAAGAAAGTTATTGTATTACGCAGCTACAGTCTCAGATAAACATGGCTTTAGGCAGGGCTGGATCCAAAAACACAAAGAATGCCAGCAGGTCTCCAAGTCTTTTCTTTCTTCTCTTTCCTATAATGAGACTTCCTTAAAAAAAAGTAATTTCAGCTTTAGACTCACATTGTCTTTATGATTTGTGATTCTAGAGAACATAGTGGGTATTTTCTGATGGTACCAGCAACTCAGGGACAATTCTGTCCTGCTCGGCAAAAGATTCTGGGTCCCATGTTGGCAATGTGGACTATGTGATTGACAGGTTTATCAAGTGGGAGGAATCTTTCCAGGAGCAAAGTCCCATGGAACGGCAGGCATCTAATATTGACTATCAGTAAGTGCCAACCAGCAACTTGAAAGATGCACTGGGAGGTAAATATTTGAGGAAAGAAGCACCAAAAATGGACCACCTGCTAAAATACTTTAAACACCCTAAAATGGGACAAAATGCTTATTGGAAAGAAGACTAAAAACATTGAGAATTAGATTTTGCCATTAAGTGCTAATTTGTTTGCTTTTCTGCGATGAAGCATCAATGTCCTTGCATAGTAAGTCTTTTTGGCCAGAAAATAGTTTATATTATTTCCTCCCGATATGTCCCTCCCTTTTGAGAAATAAGTCTTCTCCTGTATTTTCTCTTGTGTCTATAGCAAAAAATAAGTAAAGGGGCTTGATATATCTTTCCTATCTACTTTTCTTTACTCAACTAACCTATCACTAATTACTTCACTCTTTTCTTTTAAATATGTCTTAAATTCATTATCATCATTCTGCATGTCATGACACTATTTAGGCTGTCAACATAGAGACTATTGAATTATCTCCAAAGCAGTCTCAGTGGCTACATGTTACCCTTCTTATGCCTGGTCAGGAAGGTGGTAGTGCTTAAAAACATATCTAATCAAGTTAACGGCTTATCTTAAATTGAATCTGTAGCTGAGTAGATATCTCCCATGAACTGCATTCATGATATGGCACAGCTTTCTTTGAAATAACTTCCTTGACTTGCTGTAGTCATGCTTTGGTGATACAGAAATACTCATATGTCCATCAGTACGTAATAGTATTAGGTAGGCCCATGTATTGATTGCTCCAGTGCAAACAAAGTCCAATAACTACTCTTCAGTTCTACTTTTCTATATATACTTGTATTGTTGCATTTTGCAGAGTATGTTATCTGTTTACACACCCCACTCTCATTATTCACATGAGGCTCTGTGTCTTAAACATGTAATCTATGACCTTGCTGCTCAACATGTTAATCCATGGACCAGGAATATGAGGATCACCAAGGAGTTGTTTAGACATGAAGAATTTTGTGCCTGCCACAGGCCTACTGAATCAGAATATGAATTCTATCAGAACCTTCAGGTGATTCAAATATACTTCAAATTTTGAGGAGCATTGATTTTTGACATATTCTTTGTATTTTAACACAAGAGTCCAGCAAATAGGTACTTACACCTGGTAAATAGTAGATAATTTGCACATTTTAATTTTATTTGAATTTAAAGATTTATCTCATCATGATGTGTTTTTTTAGGTTTATTTATTTATTTTGAGAGAGAGAAAGAGAAAGAGAGAGAAGACAGAGAGGATCCCAAATGGGCTCCATGCTGTCAGCACATAGAGCCCAGACAGGGTTCAGTTTCATGAGTCGTGAGATCATGACCTGGGCTGAAGTCAAGAGTTGGATGCTTAACCGACTGAGTCACCCAGGTGGCCCACATCATGTTGTGTGTGTGTGTTTTCTTTTTCTTTTTAAGCCTTGGAAAAAATCTGCATTCTTCCTAGAACTATTATACTGAGGGCCTTGTCTCCTAAGAACTTAAAGATCTTGTGATAATGTTATATTGCCAGGCTACAGATTTGATATTTGGATGTATCTCTTCTTTCAAATCCCAGAAAAGACTATCTCTGTTTCCTCTAAGCTCATCATTAACCACAAAAGTGAAAATGGTGGTGAGGAAAACTGTAGGTGAGAATTCAAGCTGGGGTGTAACCTGTTGCCCATATTATTTGGTGGTCCCCTTCTCACAGACTGCAGGTTTGAGTATATGATTGCTTAGGATAATGGAATTGGTACATATTCCCGATCAGAGGCTCGGGAACTTCCATCTCCTTCTTTCTCCTTGCCTACATTATGGGAGCATGCAGTAGAGCCCAGTTGGCCCTGTTTGTTGTACCAGTTGAGGCCTAGACATGACAGAAGGCTGAGCCAAGATCAACAAAGCCAATTTGTAGCTGATGAACAGCAGACCGTAGATATCAACGAGCCCCTCCGATCCCAACTAGCCAACGCTCACAACCATGAGCACAAATATTTATTGACATATTGTTGTATGCCACTGAGGTTTAGTGGCTGTTTGTTATGTGACGTCACTGGGGTAATAGATCACTGCTACAGCAATGGAATGTAGTTCAAGTACACTTAGTTTCAGTTGTGGTTCATTCACATCTTGAATCAGTTTTTATAACACTTAAACTTAAAAAATAGCAAAAAGTATTTTCTATACTTAAACATCTTAGTTATAAGTCTTAATTACAGGAATAAAAATAGTTTATAAATATGATAAAACTGCTCTCAAAGGACTTTGAATCTCTGCAGGAACTTGTCTAGCATTGTTTATTTTCTTCCTGATGTACCATCCCCATGACTGTGTTCAGAAGGTCAGCAAGACTGCTTACTTAATTAATAGGTAAGAATTTAAGAGTTGCTGGCAAGAAATATATACACATATACATACATACAAACACACATATACACACAACAAATACATGCAACATACGTATTATATATAATGTATATTATATTATACATATTACCTATATGTAATGTATATTTGACATATAGAGTCAGCATACACATATATATAGCAAGAAACTTGTTCTTTTTTCGTTAGAAATGCTTCTAACGAAAGAAGAACCAAAGGAAGTTTTGTTATATAAGCATCTTTCTTGCTTTCTTGTTAGGTTCCCATACTTCTTAATTGGGAAATCTATTCTTTAGATTATATTTAGGCTAATGAATCCTTTCTGCCTTTCAGATGGTCTAAATCATGTTTATTAAAAAAATTATAAAGAGTCTGAGAAACCGAGTGACTCTGCTTGTGTCTTAATGATACCTAAGTAACAAAGAGCTAAAATATTTACCGAATAAGGAGAAAACAATGAAAATTACTTCTGGAAAAAAATTATGTATTAATTTACTCAAAGCACCATTGCTCAGGGTATAGAGGTGTAGGTGGTAAGGTGAAATAGACAGCAGCTGGGAGTTATCACTCAATGCTCATAACACCTGTGAAATGGGTTTATCGCTGGTAGAGGTGAACTCAGCAGATCCAGAGGTCTCAGTTTTCCTGATTATAAATATGCAACTTTTATTCCTTAATATTTTCCCACAGACTTTATTTTTATGCAATCAAGTGTTTCTTGCTTTTGATACTTAACTGCTTATAACTCTTTTGTCCAGATCTAACCCAAAATATCATTGTTGTCCAGTCTGCATAAGTGAGATGACATACGAATGAACTAAATGAGTCTCTAAGTGATTTTCAAGTAGAATTCTATCACAATGCCCACGAATTATTAGTGACATTTTCTTCTATCATACCCTTAGGTCATTCTATAAAGTGCAATATATATAGTTTTCATTTATCAGTTCCAGCTTTCCCTGAGTCTACTTCTTACTACAAATTTTCCCAAAATTTGATTACAGCAATTGCATCCTTAATCAGTAAGGGTATAATCTTGCTTATATTAATGAAAGTAAAGTAAATTTTATTAATGTTGCTTATGTATTGTTAATTATAGACCTACAAAATATGTTTCATTTATCTTCTACTTTTAATATTCACTTTTCTAAAACAAAATAATTATGGTTTTTTTTTCTTTAATTGAATCTACTAGTACATTTATATCAACGATTCAAGGAAGAAACATGAAAGTACTTTTTATGATGTTTGTTTTCTCTACATTTCTATAAACTAAGGTTTCTATGCTACAAGATGCTTGCTAACAATTTAGAGGAAAAATGTGAAGTGTGGGTTGATTTGCTTTCTTCTTTAAAGTGTTAACTGTTTGCTATAGACTATGTGATTTGCATGTAAGAAAGTAGAGGATTCAGGATTATGTTAGCAAGATCTAGAGGAAACATAAAACTTACCAAATGACAATGACACAAAACAATTATGGAATATGAGCTATTTTAATCTTATAAAGGTATTACTTCTAAATTAATCTATCCTTAATTCAAATCATGTGAGCATGTTATTAAACGATATGCTCTTAAAATTGTATAAAATTAAATATTTCAGAATTGCTGTTTTTTCTGAATATAATGGTTAACATTTATTGTCAAATTTCAATTTTGAGAAAATTTCTAAGGGTCAATATTTTATTTGCTATCTTCAGGAATTTAATATCCTTTGTTCCTTTATTATTTAATATCCACTTATGTAGTATTCATCTGGTGTTCAGAAATTCTTAATATTCTGTCTACTGTAATGGCTGCAGAAAACTAACAAGTTTCTTAGTCTCTCTACTGAAAGCTATACTGCAGACAATACTCTCACGGCATAAAAGTGACACAATTCTCACTTGATCATTTGCTGTGCCTCTACTCAAGAACTGATCTATTTCATTACAAATTGTAAAAGCTATTCAGCCAGATAAGTTGGATTATATAGGAGCTATATTCTGATATGAAGAAAACTGGAAAGCTGGAAAAATTAAAGACAAAAATCAACCATCCAACCAAAGCAAACATACAAACAAAATATAAAACACACAAAAAAACTAGCCCAAATATTAGAGTTGATTACCCAAAGGATTTTTTCCTTTATACAGTGAATTTGCATCTATAAATTGGGTTATATTTTCTTTCTTCTTTTTAATGTTTATTTATTTATTTGTGTGTGTGTGTGTGAGACAGAGAGACAGACAGACAGACAGGCAGAGAGAGGGAGAGGGAGGGAGGGAGGGAGGGAGAAGGAGAGAGACAAAGTGCTCTTTTTCAAGAGAGCATGCATAGGTGAGATGCAGAGAGAGGAGGAAAGAGAGGGGGAAAGAGAGAATCCCAAGCTCTGACAGGGCAGAGCCCACAATGGGGCTCAAACTCAGGAACTGTGAGATCATGACCTGAGCTGAAATCAAGAGTCAGATGCTTAACCAAGCCAGGCGTCCCCAAGTTGGGTTATAGTTTCATATGTATTTTTACTTAATATGCTGATAATATAAGCCAACAGAGTAGCACTGGGTATCCATATGATGGAAAATAAAAACATTGTATATGATTCCTGTTTTTTCTTTAAAATCTTTATTAATTATGGAAATTAAATAAATTTGCAATATATTGTTAATCTTGGTTGCAAATAAGTAATAGCGAATTATAGAGTATCAATTATATTAAGATATAATTAATAACATTTATTGACTTTTATACCATGCATTATCATTATAGAATTTGCTCCACCTTTCATCTTTGGCCTTTGTAATTTCATAAATCAACAAGATAAATGTCAAAATAAAACTTTACATTTGGTCAAAATTAAAAGTTTGACTTTCCTAATTAAGAGTTGTTTTGAAAGAAATGGCAAAAGTGTTAGTATTCTAAGGAAATATTAAGGCTCAAGATAATCTGTCCAGAGCTTAAAAAGAAAAAAGTTGTTCATGAAATTTTCTTCATAACAAGGTGAACAAAATGTAAAATCTCATGCGGACTCCTGAGTCATATGAAGAATGTTAAAGGGTGAAAAAACTAAATTATTATCATACCATGATTTGGGGACATACTCCACAATGCCTACGTCTTAGGTATGAAAATCGTTCTGCTACCTTCAGACATAAATAGAAATAATTTATTGGAATCAAGTCCAATACTTGATTAGGTCAAAAGGAGAGGGAGAAAATATTGTTATGGCTTAAAGGTAAACAATCAAAAGACTGATGAAACAGGAAAAGAAAAAGCTTTTAAAGGTCAACCACAGAAATCTCCTTGCCAATAATCCTCTATTATCCAAGCTGGAGAACATGAGCTAGAGTCCTCTTGCCAGTACAAAGATAAATTGTAGTCCAAGATTTCTATGCCAAGAAATATCCAGAGATGAAATAAAAAATGTCCCAGGAGGTTAAAAGAAAAACACTTTCAAAGTGTTTTCTGTAGAGCAGCTGGTGTCATCAAATGGTCAGAGAAGTCTCAGGTGCAAGTCTCTATGAGTTTATCATTGGGTTCCCCTGCTCCACGGTTCATAAATCTTATCCATAATGCTGCTTGTCAAGATTAAATATCCAAGGATGTATTTTGACTATCCTAGGTCTTCAAAAGAGGCGTACTAAAATATTTTAACAATTTGTCAACCATCATTCTGCCATCATCTTGCATAAAGCAATGTGTTCCAATTACTCAATTCCTTTTTTTCAGCTTTTTTTTAAATCTTTTAGATTTATGTTTTCTCAAAGAAGAGAAAAACATCAACTTACACATTTAAGTCTTCAGTTGGCTAGAATGCTATATTGCAGGATTAAGCAGTTTAGGTCATTCCACATCAGGTAGGTAGATTTACATGATACAGTGCAAAATGGCCATCTATGATCTGGTAAATAGAGTAATAATAGCTACACATCTGATCTAACATGAGCAAGTGTAAATTTATAAGACATTTTCTCATGCACTATTACAAAGACAGAATAATGCTTACAGAGAAATAAATTCCACAGTTAGTGGAGACAAATGGATGTCAAAATGGAAACCATTTATTCAAGGAGTTAAGAACTATTGTGTCATAGCACTTATCTCTATAGTTAGTATTAACCAAGAGACCAAGGACAAATTAACACCTCCAAGCCTTAAATCCTCATATTTAAAATCAAGATAATGATTGAGTCTGCCTTAGAGGATTATTGAGAATATTAGAATAATTCATGTGGATTTAACATTCAGCACAATGCCTGGTATATTACAGCTTTCCACACAAATAGAAATAGAAAATGTTTTATATCTTTTATCATTTAGTGAGTGCCTAATATACTCTTGACAAAGTATTTTGTTATTTATTAAATTATTTCAAAGCATTGCAAAAGCCCCACAGGTTGATATAATTAGCCCTATCATATAGATGTGGAACTTTAGGGTCAGAACAAGTTTTATTGCTCAAATTTCCATGGTTATGAAGTAGTTCAGGACAATAGGACCTATATCTGTCTAATTATTTTTTGTTCCACAGGTATGATTGGAAGCAAGAGTTCTGATAGTAAAATACACCTCAATTGTAAGTGACCTTTTCAGACCTAGTAGGTAACTAGTTGCGGATTTCATATCTTTTAAAAAATTCTGGAAGGACACCAGCCTCCTGCTTCCAAATGTTATTCCTATTTACATGACACAATAAATTTTGTGTGGTAAAATGTGATTTCTCTAATTTTAACACTTCTTCTACTAACACATCTCTGTTAGTTTACAGATACTCCCCAAGGGTGATGGAGTGTAAGACAGTGACTTCTAGTGCATGTGCATGTATTTTTTGTTTGTTTGTTTAAGAATTCTTCACTTGTTTTCGTAGTTTCTAGAGAAGATTCATAGCAATGCAAACAATATTAAGTGCCTAAAACAGTGGAAAATAACTTAGAACACCAAAGATAAATTGCTACTTTTAAAATGATACTCAATGTCTGCTTTGTCTTTTAAAGCAACTTCATCTTACTCCAAAATCCTTGTTGAGGCTCTGCTTCCCAAGTACGAAATACTTTAAATTTTATTATGGAGGCAGCTGGAAAACTCAGACTCAAATTACTGAAGCAGCTTTGGTGTCCATCAATCCCTGTACTTCAAAATAAGTCTTTATAAAACTCATTTTTTTAAAAGAAATGTGTTGGGGCGCCTGGGTGGCTTAGTCGGTTAAGCGTCCGACTTTCGCTTAGGTCATGATCTCGCGGTTCGTGGGTTCGAGCCCCGCGTCGGGCTCTGTGCTGACTGCTGGCTTGGAGCCTGTTTCAGTCTGTGACTCCCTCTCTCTCTGACCCTCCCCTGCTCACGCTGTCTCTCTCTCTCTCTCTCTCAGAAATAAATAAAAATATTTAAAATAAATAAATAAATAAAAGAAATGTGAAGGATGCTTTCAAGAATGTGTTGGTAAACCCCAGAGTCATCATCTCAAGTAGTCTTGTCCCATAAGATCACCTCATCAATTATAATGTATATTTAAATTTGTGGTGAGGGAGGAGGAAACCTAGGCTTGAGATTAAAAACTTAGATACATAAAGAGATTATTTGAAAATGTCAAGACAGTAACAACACTTATCCATTTCAAAATGGATACCAAATACAGTATAAATTAAAAAGTGATGAGGTGCCTAGGTGGCTCCATCAGTTAAGCATCAGACTCTTGATTTCTGTTCGGGTCATAATTAAATGGTCATGAGACAGAGCCCCACGTCGGGCTCTGTGCTGAGCATGGAGCCTGCTTAAGGTTCTTTTCCTATCCCCTCTTCTGCCCCTCTCCCTCATGCCCTCTCTCTCTCTCTCAAAACTTAAAAAAAAAAATGAGATATTCACAATCAGGTATTTTATTAAAACTTTCTTTAAATCTTTTCCTCATATGGTAATTGCAGATTTTTGTTTGGAAGTCCTTACAATCATAATGGTTCCAATAAAGACAGAGTTTTAATAATATTCAGATGAAATAATAGTAAAATAAATAAACCAGAAAGTTTATATCACTAAGCAATGGAAACAGATTTTCAAAACTCCAGACAAAACTCTTAATGACAAGGGGGAGAATTTCGACTATTTTAAGTGTCAAAGGTGAGCTTTTGAGATGCCTGTTTCCTTCTTTACATTTTCTTGTCACAGTTGAAATTGAGGCAGAAAAATCTTAAAGGCTCAAAACATCATACAAGGTAAGTTTTTCTGACTCCTGTTGGGACCATAGAAATCATCAAGCCCTTATAGTACATTCTGTATAGAACAAGTAATGAGGTGAGAAGCAGCTCCATTTCTATTTCCTCTGAGTTGGAAAACATGTGGAGCAGAAACTGGACAGACACAAAGTAAGCCATGAGCCACATGCCATTGTCTGAACTCTGAGGCAAGTCAGCATTCATTACACATGCGTACATCTGCACAAGACCATATGCTTCCCAGATTTCTGCTAAAGAAGAAACTAATTCTTTAAGATTCAGGGGAACGCAATAGGTTCCTTAGTACAGCTGCAGAATGTGAACTGTAGAAAAGAAGCTTTCAGAGACTAAAATCACAGTGCATCACGGATAACAATCACATATTTCACAACTAAAAACTCTTTGGAATAGATTTATAATATTTGAGACCAATTGCTCTTTGTACTCCCCCTGTATTTTTCTTTCAGGTAGTAGAATCCCATCTTGGGTTTCACAATTCTAAAGCACAGTGCCAAATGCCATGTGGTCTTAATAAAAATTAATCTGACTTTCAGCAGAAACACCCAAGGAGAGGTTTTTTGGTTTTTTAGATTCCTTTCTTAACAAATTTCTCTCCCAAATATTTATAGCTATAAATATCTGTTACTTAAAATACATGTCACAGAATATTATGTTAATATTATGTGTGCGAGTGTGTGCGTGTGTGTGTATGTGTGTGTGTGTGTGTGTGTGTAGTATATAAATAGAACTCATAGACATTTACAATTCTTAAATACTGCCTTCCCTAAATAGCATAAGTGTTTGAAATTTACCCACTTGGCTTGACTCTCCAAAATGTACCATAGTCTGATGTTCCACGTGGGGATCTAGGTTTCTTCTGTGAAACCTACCAACACCCAGATACCATGATGACTTTATACCCTCAAATTTGTTTTCTCATAATTCAATTTTAAAATGATAAATATTTTTACAAATCAAACAACTGGTTTCTCAAAAAAAGTTGACAAGGAATGACCCAAAGGATAGAAGAAGTGCAGAATCTCTTGAAGCAACTTCCTCTGGAAATCTAAAGATTTCCAGAGTAGCATTAATTTTGTCTATTGAAATACTAGGCTTTGGAGCAAGATTTCTTTTAAATACATAGATAAGTTTCTTAAAAAATTTTTGGAATATTCTGAGACATTAAAAAAAACAAAACAAAACAAACAAAACAAAACAAAAAACTAGAGCACCTGGTGGCTCAGTCAGCTAAGTGTCTGACTCTTGGTTTCAGCTCAGGTCATGATCTTGCAGTTTGGTGAGTGAGAGTCCTGCATTAGGCTCTGTGCTGACAGTGCAAGGCCTGCTTGGGATTTTCGCTCCCTCTCTCTGCCCTTTCCTCACGTGCGCTGTCTCTCTCTCAAAATAAATAAATAAACTTAAAAAATAAAATAAGAATAAAAAATAAAAAACCAAAGTTAGAGGCCATTAAATGAACTGCCAAAGTCAAACAATGTATTAGTGATAGAGCTAAATTTACAACTCTGCCTCAATGTCATGTACACCACTTGAATGTAGGCATCTTTCTGACTTTGTTTTTTTCTTGAATAAATACAAAGACTCCTAGGTATGCACAGTCTATGTTCCCCTCTGCATTCAGTTGATTCTGATATATTTCAAAATAGGTTTAAAATAAAAGTTTAGAAACCAAGAAGAGGTGACCTAGTGCTTAGAGATATTGAATAAATATAGGAAACTCAAAGAAAATAATATATGTGTTTTAGCAATGCACATGCGAGCACAAAACTATAAATATCAATAAATTAATTGTCACTTCTATGTACTTGTGTCAATGACACTCCCTTTTACTTACCATTTTAAATGTCCAAATGAAAAGGGTACAGTCATAGAAAAATCTTGTAGAGCTCAAATATTCTTGTTATTAATTTAAATACTTCGACATGGCAAATTTGTGCAGAGATACAACTGTCTGTTCAAATAGATCTTCATCATTAGTTCGTGTTTTCAGCACTCCTGTTGCATCTGTACATCATGACAAAATGTCATTTCCAAACCCACTGTTGGTATTTAACTAGGCTTTTAAAGCAATTGAGAACTGCCTAAATTGAGAAGCTTAAAGAAGAGGAACTAAAATAAAGTGATTTACAGTCTAGAATTATTTGCAAAAGTTTCAGAGGAAGATAAACTTCTAGAAGGCTGACGTTCAGTACATATTTTAAAGTTCTGTAGTATTTTGTCTGGCTAAAACTAAAGTACGCTAGCTAACTGGGCAGTCAGTATACTTAAGCTTGAAACTTCCACTTCATTCAAATTGGATACAGTAGTTCAGTAAAACAATGAGGCTTCTATTTTCTGCCACATGTTATTTTTTAAAAAAAAAAACGTATACAAATGCTGTCATATGAGCAGCCTGTTTGCCTGCTCAGCGCAAGGTTTTATGTTTCTAAAACGCCTCCACCCCCATCTCTTAATGCTGAAAATAAATCAATTTCATCTGTTGGTTGTTTTATTTCTAGGGTTTTTTCCCCCCCTACTTCCTTTTAGGCCCGTTTCCCTAAAGCCATATGGCAGCTGAGGGGAGGAAAGCAATGAGCTGTATTTTCACATCTGAACAAAAGGGGCTGTGGTGTCAAAGTTGCCCATGAATGCATGAGACACAGTCATGTAGAGAAGGGCCCCAGCCCTGTCAAGGAGGGACCAAATAGAAGGCTCATGGGGCAGCCACTGCTTAATCAGAGGTCCTGTGAGTGCTTTCCTTGCTCATGTCATCCACTTTCATCTACTCCCACTTTTACCACATCCCTTTCCAGTTGATTTGGTACCAAAATCCCATTAGCTTTATTAATGACATATGGTTGGAGGAAGTGAGGGGCAGGACAATAAAGGCACAAATTGAGCACTCTTCCTATTCATTTCGGATATTTGTTTCACAGGATGTGAGAATCCCAGCAAAGATTGTGTTCACATTTCTTTAGAGCTCAAATGCACTAGAGAAGAGAGTCCGTAAAACACGATGACTTGTCTCTCACCTTCTCCAGTTGAACTCTTCTGTCATCTAGCAGTAGAAAATAGGAGTAGATGCCTAAACCTTTGAAAAATAGAACATGTTCCTAGGCTTTACATTTTTGAATCTTAAAAAATTTTGATATAGTAATTTGAAATTCTGATATGGGGATGGTCAGAAATTCCTGATCTCACTGACTCCCCATGCACACACATGCAAACACATGCATGCGCAGACTTTTGAAGCCATTAAGCTTCAAACCTTTCTAGACATGTAAAACAATTGCATAGCAAAGAAATAATTTTACTGACCACCATTTAGAGTAACAAGTCAAGATGTACACAAAGACAATGATGCAAAATTTCCAAAAGGAGTAAATAAATACATATGCTATTCCCTCTCACACCAGTGCCTTATACAGAATTTTATATTCACACTGGCAGGAGGTTAATAAGATGATAAAAAGTTAGGTATGTATAACACTAATTCCTTCTAAAGGGAAAGGGAAATGTGAAGGATAGTTCCTACCCATACATGTGAGTATCCCTTTAATGTCCATTGCTTTAAAATCATGGCGAAATTGGAATATAGAACTACAACTGCTTCTAATCCTGCCCAGTAGAATTCTTTACTCAGTAATTGGATATT
This sequence comes from Crocuta crocuta, assembly GCF_008692635.1. Taxonomy (NCBI): domain Eukaryota; kingdom Metazoa; phylum Chordata; class Mammalia; order Carnivora; family Hyaenidae; genus Crocuta; species Crocuta crocuta. The sequence goes on along the minus strand of NW_027528818.1, from coordinate 7,741,952 downwards.
ATAATTATTATTTAAAGGAGTAATATGTGTTTAAATATTTAAGTTGTAAAGGAATTAGAGGCATGGAGGAAGAGGTTAATGGACAATTAATTAACTACCATTAGAAAAAATATTGATGGCTGAGGGCAGGGAAAACTAGCAGTCCTGGGAACTGAGCAATGATAATGATGATCTAAATAAAATGGTTCATCATGATAAGTGCTTCAAAGCGATATATCTGTATTTGTATATATAAATCTATGTTATCTACTTAAATTTTGCTAGCATCCCATTCACAGGTACCAAAGTACCAAAGTCTACTCAGACAATCCTAAAACGTAGTGGCTTACACAAAATTAATTCTTTTTTTTTATTTTTGAGATTGCTTTAATGTCTATTTATTTTTGAGAGAGACAGAGCATGAGTGGGCGAGGAACAGAGAGAGAGGGGGAGACACAGTATCAGAAGCAGGCTCCAGGCTCTGAGCTGTCAGCACAGAGCCCAATGTGGGGCTCTAATACATACCATGAGATCATGACCTAAGCTGAAGTCGGATGCTTAACTGACTGAACCACCCAGTTGCCCCTAAACAACATTAATTCTAACTTCGCTGACAAATCTGCTGTTTGGTCAGTTTATCAGGGACAGCTCATCCATACTCCATTCAGGGTCAGCTAAGGAGGTTTGAAGAGAGTGCTGGAATCATCTGAAGAGATCCTCACTTGGATAGTAGATGGTGATGCTAATTCTTGGCTGAGACTTAAGCCAGATCTAGGGGTAAGACTGGGACACCCTCACCTGGCCAGTCCATGTAGCTGTTTGGTTTCTGCACAACATGGTAGCTCTTTTCCAAGATCAAGAATACCAAGAGGAAGAAGCAGAAAACCTTCATATATTATCATATATTGTTGGATTTGCCATAACTGAGCCTCACCAAATGCAGGAGAAGCCATAAAATCTACCTGTCCATTGCACAAAGAGCATTTAAGATAGAATATATTGTGTGAACATTTTTGGAAATTATTATCTGTCACAATAGAGTTTCTTTAGTGTGAGAAAATAAATCTGTGCTTGATTAAGCCATCATAACCAAATTATTCAAGCATGCATATATTGTTATAGATACATATTGTATATGCTTTTGTTTGTTTCCATGTTTAAAGTATGTCCTCTACCGGACTGGAAACTTCACTAAGGCAGAGGTTATTCCTTTTGTGCTCCCTGTCTTGTTCACAGTAGCTGTTAATTTTAATGAGAATCTGTTGAAATGCACCCTGAAGCCCTTAAGAGAAAACTAAGAGCTTTGGGAGTCCAACATTTTTAACTGTGGTTTACTATGGGGCTCCATGTTGCAATACATTGATTGACAGGAACCAGGACCAAGACTCATAGACCTGATCCACTCCTTAACTTTGAAGGTGGAACTCTCTCTCTAAATGATCAAGAATTACAAGTAATTCTTGTGTGTGTGTGTGTGTGTGTGTGTGTGTGTGTGTGTGTAAGAAAAGACTCTGAAAACAAACAACTACCAAGAAATGAACAGTTTCTCAGCAATAACTTTCTAAGGACATTTTATTGGCAAGCTCAGTCTGCTCTACAATTTCCTAATGAAAGCATTTTTGAGGTAACCATGAACTTGTACAGTAAAGCAAATTGGAAGAGGTAAGAATCATTTAATGTTAGGTAGGATGGTATGAAAATGTTTGAATTTTATACAGAAGGCCAATGAAAACAATGTCAATGTGAAAACCTCTCAAATAATATGTCCAGAAAGCATTAAAAAACAACAACAACAGTAATGTCATTAGTAATTTTACATTCACTAGTAATATGATAAACTGTTACTATAATTATTAGATGTGTTGTTTAAAGTGGATTATTTTTATTATTTCATCCATTGGACTGCATAATGTTTACGCTGTTTCTTCTAAAGCATAAATTCAATGATGGGGAAAAAAAGTATCTCATAGAAAACTATGAAACTTGTTTTCTTCCCTTATGACACGTGCGATTACCTCACTCTCTAAAGAATTTATGTTGTAAATACTGGATTTATAGCAACACCTCAGATAATTACAGTTTTAGGGGTATTGAGCAGAGGAAGAATTTCTGACTGTCCACACAATGCCTTCTTTTATTCAATATTAGTCTTGGAAGAATGTGACAATATAGGTTAACTATGTTTATGTTGTCCTTAAGCAGAAAAAAAAATTATATTTTTAATAGGGTAATATTCTTTTAACAAGCTAAACCAACTTGTAAGAAAGAAATAAAGCCTTATAAAAATTGGAATAAATGTCTTCAAGCCACTATGTTATTTGAAACACTGTTTTACATGGTACATTCATTTTTGTCTTACCATCACATAACTCTGCAAATAGCTATTGAATTCAAGCTGTCTCAAGGGTGAAAGCATAAAGCTGAATGTTTCTGTTGGATTTAGCTGAGCTCAAGGAACGTCTGGATTTGTTGGTCATGGCATTCTCTCTTAAACCCTCAAGTGTCTGTTTGAACCCAGTTATACCAGAACAATTCAACAATTCAGGGTTTTCTTTTACGTGTAAAAACATCTGTTTACATGGTTGATGTTTGTGTGAATATAAGCCTATTACCATTTACTGAAAAAAAAAGATGGTATATGACTTTTGTACCTAGTAATCCTTATTTTATGCTTCAATACTTTAGTAAATTATAGGATATAGTTTAATTCCCTTTGCTTTGAAGTATTTCTAGTAATAAATAGTAAATCAGAAAACTTTCCAACCACATACCTATATAAAAAGAATAGAATATCAACTAATAGGGTACTTTAAAGAAGAGAGAAATACAGTTCACTTCTTTTGTTTCCTTTGGTATGTACTGCTCGTTCTACTATTTTGTAAATTCCGTGGTTTGCCCTTTTCCAAATATGTGAAAGCAAGCAAGCAAGAAAAGACTGGAAAGTACTCACTTAACTTATATTGTTATAGTGTTATATCATTAGCAGCTTCTGGATTTCAAATGTATCTAAAAAAAAATTAGCCAGTCAGCATTATAACAATGTTGAGGTAGAGATATTTTCTGCAATCTGAATGCAAAACTAAAGCAAGCCTTAAACAAATAGTGCATATTAGAGATAAATTCCTTCTTCACTTGAGGATTTTGCAAACACCATGCCTGCAAAAATGAAGAATGTAATTCACAAGATGAAGCAAGTTTGCTCCTGAATCATTTTGTGTGTGGGGGTGTTGTTGTTGTTGATGTTGATGTTTTGAAATTCTTTAACCTTGCAGATATCGGGACTACAATTCCCACAGGGTGGGTGCAAGACATTTCATGCCTTGGCATTTTGCCACTCCTTGCTTATCCCTTGGGCGTCTGGTACTTTGGTTAGTTTTTTATACTCCAAGGTATTTTTATCCTTTCAGTTGGCTCCCTTTGAGAGAATCAAAATTGACCCTTTTCTGGTTACTTTTCACAACAGAACCCCTTTGGAACATGTATACTCAAACTTTTTTTTTTTTCCAATAAAATCTTTGAGTGCCTAATGGTTTTCTTCCTGTGCAACCATCGCGTCTTCCCTCCTCTTTGTGTGACCTCAGTTCTGGTTCTTGAGTCCTGAGGAACGTATATCAAGGTCTCCTCTTAGTCACTTTGAAGTCTTCTTCTCTCCACATGAAGGGGCAAGGACCTGACTGTCCCAGGCATACATATCAAGAGGTAGGGGAAAGGATGTACTCAGGGAACAAAAATGGTCTCCATTTAAAATCCTCTTCTTACATTTAACAAGCCTACTCTCTGCTTCATCATCTCTTCCATAGGCTATTAAGGATAAAAACCACTTTATGCTGCTTAATATTATCTAGACACTTCTGCTGAGACCAGAAGCAAAACGATGGTATTATAATCCTCTTGCATAATTATACCTACCATATTTATACTCCGATGTGAGTTAGCAGTTCTAGATATCCATGAAGGAAAGTGATTTGTCCAAAATAATAAAACATGAGACTGCATTGCTGCACTCACAGCAATAGGGGGACTTTTCCAAGTCTGAAGCACCCAAGTGTTTTTATTGGTACATGGAAGGCAAATTAACATTCATTGGACAAGGAAACTAATATTTCTTGACTATATGGCAAATCCTGTGATAGACACACCAACACAGATAATTCAATTATATCATAACAACAATAAAGGACATAGCTAATATTATTCTCATTTTACAAAGAAGTACATTGACACATAGAAAGCTAATTTTTATTCTCAAGGTAAGTTATTAAGTAACAGAGCAAAACCATTATATCCAAAGCTTGCTGTTTCAAAGGTACTTTGCTGCTTTTTCACAGATTACAAAGTTTTTCTTTACCATTAGTATAGTTTTAGAAATTTAGATTGAGTTCTTTGGTGTAAAAATATGTGCCCATTAAACATTGTACATGGTCTGTAAAGACTGTTAAATATCTACTGTGCCTATCATCTTGCTGACATGCATATGCTCAGAATTTTCAGCAATTAAAGGTAAAGTGATTTTGGAGATCATATAGCAAGGAACTTAGGGAAAGGAAAAAGGAAAAAAGAAGGAAAAAAACTGGAGCACAATATTGCTAAATTATGTATTTTGGGTTAATCCAAAATAATTGTGCCAAAAATGTTCCTAGTAGGGGCTAGGAAAGCAATCAGTCACTTATATAATCACAGGGGGCATGTTAAGCAGTGGCCGCAGTGGAAAGGATAGGAGTGAGGAGACAAGTTTCCTACAACACAGGCCTTGTGATCAACAGCGGATCCTTAGCAATGTTTTAGTAGTTTGAAAACCCTTCAATTTAAGAAATTACTAATTGCTTCTTGTTTATTTTGCTTAATGGACATCATGAGTCATAAGCAGCAAAGGCAGAATTGAGTGAAATGACTAGATTGAGTTTACATTTCACGTACACACAAACAATTATATGGTTTTGTGATTCGCTTTGTCGCACTGTTACAGCATGGTCTGAATGGGTCCCTTCAAATTCACATACCGAAAATCTAATGCCCAGTATGGAAGGTATAAGGAGGTGGGAAATTTTGGAGGGGATTAGACCATTTGGGTGGAGTCCTCATGAATGATTAATGTCCTATATTATGAAAGAGGTCCCACAAAGCTTCCTAGCCCTTGCTACCATGAAGGTACAAGGAGAAATCTGCCAGTCAGAAGAGGGCCCTCTTATGACAAGGTGGCACCCTGATCTCAGAGTTCCAGGCTCCAGGGCTGTGAGAAATAAATTTGTTATTTATAAACTACCCAGTCTGTAATATTTTGTTATAGCAATCTGAAGGAACTAAGACAGTTATAAACAGACAAACAAATAAAAATAATTGCATTTTAAATATGAAACTGTGGGCAGAAACTTCAATTCCTCATTATTTTCCATAGTATTTTTGACAGTCTATGTATGTAAAAGACACACTTCCTCACTTAAGGTTAAATGTAGCCTTTGATTCTCAAGTCTTGCCTACAGCAATGTCACCTAAATATACTTACTTAAAATGTAATTGTACTTGGTTAAAAAATAAATTCCTAAATTATAAGTGGACTATAGTGACTTTTAAGTTGGTGACTGGTCCCCATCGGTTATTCTAGATCAACAGCTGATCAATTTAATGTATTCAACAAAATGACATTTTTAAATTTCGCCCCTCGGGATAAAGCTTTCAGAAAAGAAAATAGTCTGTCTGTGTTCCTTTCATCATTTGGATTAGCCAGGGAAGAGGAGGTATTACTGTGAAGTGACATGCAAGTGAGGTTCATTGCCAGGGTGAGTAATAACTATTGTCTAAGAGCTATCTAGAGAAAAAAATGAGATGGTGCACGCAATTCACAGGGGTTTAAGGTTCTGGTGAAAAAAATAATAAAACTTTCTTAAAATGTATTTCCATTCCTCTATGTCCTAATTTCATAAACCATGGTCAAAATTGCAAGTTTGGCATCTTAAGTCTCTGTGGCTGTAACAATTTTTGGGGGGATAGTAACTGATTCATTTCTGCTAAAATTCTATTACTCTAAGCAATTTCTCTCAAGGATTGTAACAATTCTTCTGAAAACAGATCAGCAGCTTTCAGTATAATCTGACTTCATCTAACTGGAACAAGGTCCACTTCTGGTAAATCCTGCAACTGGATGTGACAGGAATAGAAAACTCTATTTCAGTACCTTGCAGAGTATGATGAAAGGCATTTGGAAGGTGGTTTGTATTGTTTTCTGTTTTGGTTTGTTTTTGGTCTTTCTCTTAGACTTAACTTTTCTTCCATTTTATTTTTAGTAATGTTTTAAAATGACAGGTCTGATAATTTAAGCAGAAATAAAAGAAAGTTCTCTTTCAAATGCTTATTGAACACATAAGACAATACAAACAAAACAAAGTTCATTTAGAAATATTTTAAAATTATTATTTTTAAACAGGTTGAGAAATAAACTGCTGAATTCTGTATACAACTATATTCATTCACAAGTTATTAACACACATGAACATACTCAAAGGCTGGTATTGCAGATACTAAAATTGAAAAGGAAGAAAAAAACTTTATCTGAATGTAAATCTGAGAAATAAAAGAGAATGGGGAAAATAGGAAGAAAGAAACAACACAAAAGGGGACAGAGAGGGCAGTGGAGAAAGAAGAGAGATAGATGAGCTAAAATCATTTCAAGTGTGTTTACTTTAACAGTCTACAGTAGGTTGATGAAATTATTTAAAGCTTAATTTAGTCAAGAAAGTTAATTTAAAGAAAGTTCAATTGAAAGTTCAATTTAAATGAAAACAATCTTGTGAAGAACATCTATTCCTCAAGATAGCTAAACTGCAGAGAGGTATTAATTATCGCTTTATAAAGAATCTAAATGACTTTTCCCAGGCTATAGAGCCAACAAGTGATATAACCAGGTCTGTGGCAAATAAAAAAAAAAAAAAAGAAGAAAGAAAGAAAAAGAAAAAAGAAGAAGAAGAAGAAAACAAGAATGGAACATCTAAAGTTTCTATTGATTGACAAAGTGATATTCCACATTAATAAAAAAGGATAAGAACCATATAATCCTGTCAATAGATGCAGAAAATGTATTTTACATAATACAGTATCCTTTGTTAATAAAAACCTTCAAGAAAGGCGAGATAGAAGGAACATAACATCATAAAAGCCATATATGAAAAGTCAACAGCTAATATCATCCTCAATGGAGAAAAACTGAGAGCTTTCCCCCTGAGGTCAGAAACGCAACAGGATGTCCACTTGCACCGCCGTTATCCAACATAGTGTTGGAAGTCCTGGCCTCCGCAGTCAGACAACAAGACGAAATAAAAGGCATCAAAATTGGGAAAGAAGAAGTCAAACTTTCACTCTTTGCAGATGACATGATACTTTACATGAAAAACCAGAACGACCCCACCCAAGAAAACTGCTAGAGCTGATAGATGAACTCAGCATAGTTGCCGGATATAAAATCAATGTACAGAAGTCAGTTGCATTTCTATACATCAACGATGAAGTAACAGAAAGAAATATCAAGGAATAGATCCCATGTACAGTTGCACCAAGATCCATAAAATACTTAGGAATAAACCTAACTAAAGAGGTAAAAGATATGAATCCTAAAATCTATAGAAAGCTTATGAAAGAAACTGAAGAAGACACAACGAAATGAAAAAACATTTCATACTCATGGATTGAAAGGACACATATTGTTAAAATGTCAATACTAACCAAAGCAACCCATACATTCAATGTAATCCCAATCAAAATAGCACCAGCATTCTTCAATGAGCTATAACAAACAATCCTAAAATTTGTATGGAAACAGAAAAGAGACCAAATAGCCAAAGTACTGTTGAAAAAGAAAACCAAAGCTGGAGACATCACAATCCTGGACTTTAACCTGTATTACAAAGCTGTAATCATCAAGACAGTATGGTATTGGCACAAAAACAGACACATAGGCCAATGGGGAATAGAATAGAGAACGCAGGATTGGACCCACAAATATATGGCCAACTAATCTTTGACAAAGCAGGAAAAGTATCCAATGGAAAAAAAGACAGTTTCTTTAGCAAATGGTGCTCAGAGAACTGGACAGCAACATGCAGAATAATGAACTTGGACCACTTTCTTACACAGTACACAAAAATAAATTCAAAATGGATGAAAGATCTAAATGTGAGACAGGAAATCATCAAAATCCTAGAGGAGAAAACAGGTTTGAAAACAGGTCTCTTTGACCTCAGCTGCAACAACTTCTTACTTGACATGTTTCCAAAGGCAAGGTAAATAAAAGTAAAATGAGCTATTAGGACCTCATCAAGATAAAAAAAGCTTCTGCACAGCAAAGGAAACAACCAGCAAAACTAAAAGGCAACTGACAGAATGGGAGAAGATACTTGCAAATGATGTATCAGATAAAGGGTCAGTATCAAAAATATATAAAGAACTTATAAGCTCAACACCTGGAAAACAAATAATCCAGCGAAGAAATGGAGGGGAAACATGAAGAGACATTTTTCCAAAGAAGACATCCAGAAGGCAAACAGACACATGAAAAGATGCTCAACATTTCTCATATTAGGGAAATACAAATTAAAATCACATTGAGATACCACCTCACACAGGTCAGAGTTGCTAAAATGAACTACTCCAGGAACAACAGATGCTGGCAAGGATGTGAAGAAAGGGAAACCCTCTTTGCACTATTGGTGGGGATGCAAACCGGTGCAGCCACCGTGGAAAACAGTGTGGAGTCTCCTCAAAAAATTAAAAATAGAATTACCGTATGACCCAGCAATTGCAGTACTAGGAACTTATCCAAAGAATACAGGAGTGCTGGGGCCACTGGGTGGCTTAGTCGGTTAAGCGTCCGACTTTCGCTTAGGTCATGATCTCGCGGTTCGTGGGTTCGAGCCCCGCGTCGGGCTCTGTGCTGACAGCCAGCTCAGTGCCTGGAGCCTATTTCAGAGTCTGTGTCTCCCTCTCTCTCTGACCCTCCCCTGCTCACGCTGTCTTTCTCTCTCCTAGAAATAAATAAAAAATATTAAAAAAAAAAAAAGAATACAGGAGTGCTGATTTATAGTGACACATGCACCCCAATATTTATAGCAGCATTTTCAACAATACCCAAATTATGGAAAGAGCACTAATGTCCATCAATTGATGAATAGATAAATATGTGGTATACATATATACATATATGTATATATACATATACATGTGTATATATGTATGTATACACACAGGAATATTACTCAGTGATCAAAAAGAATAAAATCTCACCAGTTGCAACAACTTGGATGGAAGCGGAGGGTATTATGCTGCAAAATAAGTTAATCAGAGAAAGATGGGTATCATATGATTTCACTCATATATGGAATTTGAAAAACTTATCAGATGACCATAAGGGAAGGGAAGGAAAATTAAGATAAAAACAGAGAAGGAGGCAAACCATAACAGACTCTTATATGCAGAGAGCAAACTGAGGGCAGATGCAGGTAGGGGGTTGGGGAGGTGGGGAAAATGGGGGATGGACTGTGAGGAGGGCACTTCTTGGGATGAGAACTACGTGTTGTGTGTAAGTGATGAATCATGGGAATCTACTCCTTAAGCCAAGACTACACTGTATGCTAGCTAACTGGAGAATGAATGAATGAATGAATGAATCAATGAATAAAGTTTCTATTGATTGAAATTGTTATCAGCTTTCTAATGTTAACAGTCCCTTACAAAAGTTCTTTCAGAATGAATTCAAAATAATTCATTACAGTGTTCATAATATTCTTTGTAAGGCTTACAGAACAATGCATATCCAGTATATGGGAAAGCCTTTTATGCCTTTCTCCTCTCTCTTTTCTTCTCTTCCCTTTCCCCTTTTTTTCCTTTTTGCCTGTGCCCTTATCTTCTTCCTCTTATTCCTCCTCCTAACAGCTACCATTTATTTAGTACAGTAGCTTTTCCAATGTTCCTGTCCAACACTGAGTATTTACATATGATATCAGGTCCCATCTCCAAAACTATTCTTATTGTAAATTTTACTACTCACTTATAATCAAGGACATTGAGATTCAGTTTGGAGAAGAGCTAACCTTGGTGCTTATTCTTTTTTTTTAAGTGTATTTATTTATTTTGAAAGAAACAGAGACCGCATCAGTGGGAGAGGGGCAGAGAGAGTGGGAGAGAGACAATCCCAAGCAGGTTCCACGCTGTTAGCACAGATCCCGATGTGGAGCTCAAACCCACAATGATGTGAGACCATGAGCTGAGCCCAAACCCAAGAACTTGATACTTAGGGGCCCCTGGGCAGCTCAGTCGGTTAAGCGTCCGACTTCAGCTCAGGTCATGATCTCACGGTTCATGGGTTCGAGCCCCGCATTGGGGTCTGTGCTGACAGCTAGCTCAGAGCCTGGAGCCTGCTTCAGATTGTGTGTCTCCCTCTCTCTCTTCCCTTCCCTCACTCATGCTCTGTCTCTCTCTGTCTCAAAAATAAATAAACTATAAAAAATAAAAAAAAAGAACTGGATACTTAACTGATCGAGCTACCCAAGTGCTCCCCCAGTACTCTACATTTTATGCCACACATTGTATTACAATATTTTGCAACTCCGTGAACAGTTGCAAAGAAGTCAGTACATATAGTGTGCCAAAATACACAAATATTGATTTCTTCTTCTTCTTTTTTAGTCTAAGAGTTAGAGATTGGGTTAGTCAGTATATATGGCTAGGACTTTACAAAGTAAGAGGTAGGAAGTATAGGATGTTCCCTACACTTGTCAACAGTCTAGGGTTTTAGAAATCAGAGTGAGTTAACACCATTTTGAATTAAACTGTCATTTAATCATTTCCACTGACTTTAAAGAAGATGAGTAAGGACCACAGTGGTTTGAAAGACTAGCAAAAGGTGCCCCCCTTTGATTAGAATAGTTGTGCTACATTAATAAGCAATATTTTTATACTAATTAGCTCCACACTGTATGAAACTAAAATAAAAGTTAGCAATCTGGGAATATTTAGACAATCAGTCTGAATAATTCTTGCTTTCAAATTGGAAGTTTTGAAAACTGCCCATTAGAACATTAAATATTTTCACTCTGTACAGAATTAAAGATTAAATATATATACATATATATTTAGTTCCTGTCTTCAAAGCTTTTAGACTAGTTGCAAAAAAAAAATTTAATGTTATAAAAAGAGCCAATTAACAATGTGTAGCAAAAATATTTAAAGAGGCTATATAAAAACAATTAAACAAAATAGTCATAAACTAACTCAGGAATTAAAGATGTCACTGGGAAGTATGGAAAGTTTTTGCTTTGTATTGTTCATAAAAGGACAGATAGCCTGGGAGTGGGTGAAAGATATCAGGGAATACTGCAGAGAGAAAAATAGCTCTGTTAAAGTGGAGTCTTATGTAATGATAGACTTGGAAACAGTTTGAAACATTAACTAGGAGCAGAAAACAATATAGGCACCCTCTTTCCCTCTTTAAACTAGGGGCCAAGTTTGTGGAAGATAGCCCTAAACCACGAGGTCATAAAATAAGAGAGCAAAGAGAAATAGAAGATTCCATACATGAAACTGACACAGTATTTCAAAGACATGAAGCAAGAAACAAAGGAACATCAATCCCTAATTTAGGCAAGAAAAACCTAGCCAACATGCAAAACTCAGGGAATATATGGACAGTTTCAATTAAGTTTCAGTTAATCAGAATAGTCAAAATGCTTCAAGAAACAGTCAAGCACATGGGATTCAGAAATACACAAATAGCAGATGCTGAAGTAGACTAGGAGAAAAAGAAACCTAATAAGCAATCAGGATAAAAGACCAAAGCACTAGGAAGAATTAGAATTAGCGCTTGAAATTTTAAATAATTTCCATCTCAAAGATTTAATTCCTCCTGGGGCAAGAGACAATTCCTGGGTGAAGGCAGGTCAGTGCTTATAGGATCAGAAAACAAAACCAAACAAAAAACAAACGAAAAAAACATAAAGATTAGCAAGTGGGCAACATTGGAATCTGTGAAAATATGGGTCAGAGTTTATTATACGTCAGCAAAAGCACAAGGACAAAGGTAAATGCAAATACCAATGAGTTAACTTCTATTATAAATGGACTACAAAATATACATTGCTTAAATGCAATAGAAGTTTTTTTCTCACATAATGATAATTGGTAGTGTCATCCCCCATTCAAGAACTCAAGGTGATAGAGTTTCTGCCATTTTCAACACATGGCTTCTCAAAGGATCATCGTCACTCCAAAGGGGAGAAAGACATTTTGGACTTCAGCAATCAAGACAATGCTCTTCCCAAATCTGTGAATACAGGGAGCAAAACTGAGATGGTTGCAGCTGATGCACTCTGAAATCGAATACTGTATTTGTGCAGAAGTCATACTTTCCACAGTCCATGACTGGGCATGACAGAAATACTAAGAGAGGCCATTCTGGGAGCTCACACTTCTCTGATGTGCAGATTTGGCTATCTGCCTTGCTACAACTCTCTTAGGATTGCACAACAGTCCAAGACTTGCCCTACACAAATTTCCTTCCTTTCCCCTTTCCTCTAGGAGGATCAGACCTGTATCAAGAACTGAGCACTCTCCCAACCTATCTGGCTTTCCATTTTCTCTCTGATGATTTTCTTCAGGAAATGGCTTGCAGGTCTAAACCTATCTAATACCTTCTCTGAGAGGATCCAACCTAATGCAAGTAGTGCAAGAAAGCGGACAGTAAAATAGGTTTCTGGGCTAAGTCACTCACTGTCAGGCAAGGAGGTTGCTATTCTGATGAATGTGGGCACAGATAGTTGCTTGCACATGGTATGCTTAAATCACTAATGATTTCACAGAGGTGACCTAGGAAAATATCTCTATGGAAAATACCCCTGTTGAAATTCCTTTTATGTTCGATTCCTTCTTATAGATTTAATGATTCAGGTGTTTGAAAAATATTGAAGCAACGATGCTTAGAAGGCATTGGAGCTGATTACTGCAAAGTTGGATTATTGCCTTGCAGAAGGCTATTGTGAAATTCAGGACTTAAAGATACAGTGTGAGAGCCCCAGGGCTCTAACGTAGCTTTCAGAGAACCTCTTACTCCTCAGTGAAAGAAGAAAACAGAACTAAGCATCTAACAGAAGATCTCACAATTGGAGTTTCAGAGTTCCAGACACACTTAAATGCACAGCCACGGTGAGTGTTCCATGCTAAAATCAGGGCTTTCATTGGAGCCCTGGAACATAAGATAGGGATTCCTGAATGGATTCCTCCAAAGGTGTCATCTCTACAGATATTTCTTCTCCAAATCCTTTGAGTTCCCAGTTTGTCTACGTTTCCTTAGTAAGAGTGAGCTCCTTGCTGGAAGATGCTACAGAGGCTCATCTCTTGTGAGGACTCCGGAGTTTCTGTTAGGAAATCCCCTCAACAATTCTCCCAACTACTAAGTCTGTTGTATGTATCATTGCTACAGTAGATTAATAAGATTTCAGGTACATGCTCCTGAGCCAATAATCAAGTAAGTAGATTGTTTCAAACCCAATCAGTTTAGAAGATCAGAAAAAGTTTGCATTCACTGGGAATGGCAACAATACTCAATTTAAAATTTCTTCTCAGGACTAAATAAATGATCTTGCTCTGTGTCATAATATACTCCAAAAATATTGAACCAACTAGATGTCCTTAAGAACACTATACTGATTCACAAAATTTAGGACTTGATGCTGGTTGGGCAGAATAAGCAAAAAGTGGAGGTATTCTGGAGGCATTGGTAAGATACATGCTCTCCAGAGGCAGTAGATAAACCCTACAAATATCAAGAAAACTTTTCTATTAAGATTTTAGAGTTCTTAAAATCAAGGATACACCAAGATCTTTCCTCAAAATAAAAGATAAATGATTGCTTCTTGCATCCTCTACTACAAATAAGCAAGTATAGTGTCTGGTAGGTCAATTGGGGTTCTGGAAAGCAAACACATTCTACACCTAGGATATTTCATAATCCTTGTGTCATGGAAAGCCAGCTTTGGATCAGGCCTTGAGCAGGGAAGAGTTCTGCAACAGGGCCAGACTGCAATGTAAGCTCCCCTGTCACTTAGCCCATATAATAAGGTAGACTGTGTGATATGAGAAGTGAGAAAAATTGGAAGATGGGTCTAATCACAGACTCTAATGGAAAGATTATAGTGTGGACCTTGGGATTCAGGAGCAAGACCATGCCATCTAAAGAAGAGACGTATGTGCCTTTTATTACAGAGCCTCTGGCATGTCACTAAACACTAAAGAGAGAGAACACTTGGGCCATACAACACCACATTCCCATGTACCTGGAATAACCTGATGGAAGTTGGGGTCTGCTGGGACATGCCAAGCCATAATGCCGGATGAAGTCCACTGTGTGATATGTTTGAGATCAAGCCTGAGCAGGGAACAAGAACACAAGTAAATTGCATAAGCAGACTCCTTGTAATTCACAGCAGTTTCAATAACACCTCCCCTTATCTTACATTTATGACTACATGGGATTGAGGACTTTACACAATACATTGAAAGAGAACAAAAAGAAAGTCAGATATGGATTTACTGATGGATTGGCTCAGTGTGTGAAAGCAAGTGGACAATGGATAATGGCTTATTCCAGTCACATTTAGGGACTACTTTGAAAAAGAGTGGGTACAGGTAATATATCTAATGGGTTGATCTATGATTGGTACATTTATTAGGGAGAAAAAATATGACCCAAAGTGAGATTACTGGTCAGTGAGTGACAAATGGCCTACGCATCTGGTTGAGGCCTAAAAGAAAAAGTACAGAGAGAGCAAAGACAAATGAGGCTAGGGTAGAGACATGCGAGTTCATATGTGGAATGGACATGAAAAAGGTGAAAATTTTATGTCACATGATTCTGCCTTCCAGAATAAATCCACCATGGAATAGGCACTGAATAATTAAATGAGTCAAATAACTAGGCCAGCACACGTTAGCCAGCCTTCATCACTGGCCACCCTAAAACTAGCATGATGGACATATGAATGGCATGACCATGGAGATGAAAGGTCTCGATGGATCCAACAGCTTGATCTCCTACTTTCCAGTCTCTGTCCACTATTGTTTCTGAAAGTCTAATATGGCAACAACAGAGACCAATACTGAGTATACACCATAATATTAATCCTTATGGAATCTATTCACATAATAGAAGGATGACTACATTGAGCCATATTCACCTTGGAAACGTTAGTGGTTGTTCCTAATAAGGGTCAATACCTACTCAGAATATCAATTTGTCTCTTTTTCCTACAGATGCTCAGCCAGTGCCACAATCCAGAGACTTATGAAATACATGGAATTCCATACACCATAGCCTCCAACCAGAAGCTTCTCTTCATGACACAAAAAATGTGGTAGTGGATCCATGGCCATATGACACATGGGTTATATCATATACTACATTATCTTGAGGAAGTTGGCCTTATCAAATGCTAGAATAGCCTTCTAAAAGCATAGCTTAAGCACAAGTTCAAAGGCAACACTCTGAAAACAAAATGCTCCCACTCTTAAGATATATCATAAGCATTAAATTAGGGATCGTGAAGTGGAATTATATCTCAAATAGGAAGAATATATGGGTCCAAGAACTTGAAAACAGGAGTAGCCCAAATGCCAACTTTGATGATTAATTTTGTGTCACTTTGGCTGGACTGTGGTGCCCAGATATTTTGTCAAATATGATTATGGATGTGTCTGAAAAGGTGCTTTTTCAGATGAGATTAAATTAAACTCCACAGACTCTGAGAAAAATAGATTACACTCTATAATGTGGGTGAACCTTGCCCAATCAGCTGAAATCCTCAAGAACAAAGACTGTCTTCTTCCAAGCAATATGGACTGCTGCAGTAAACTGTCTTTGTACTGAAACAACAACTCTTCTCAGGGGTCTCCAGCCTGCCTGCCTACCCCATCAGATTTTGTATTCACCAACCCTCCACAGCTGCATGAGTCAATCCTTAAAATAAGTCTGTCTGTAGGGTTCTGTTTCTCTGAGAGCTCTGACTAATATAACCATGATTCCCCAAGATTCATGGTGGAGTAAGGGGATGGATCTGGGCTTCTAGTTTCCTGAACTCTAGATTCTACAACATTACAGGATTTGGCCTCCAAAGAGAGTGCACTTTTGTCAGGAGAAACAATATGATTCAATTTAAACACACACTACAGAGCATTTTAGACTCCTTACATCAAGAGACCAGAAGGCAAGAAGGCATCACCATACTGGCAACAGTAATTGATTCCAATTAGAAATAGGGACACTTCAATACTTTGTAACCAAGGTGATCTATTTTGGTGTCCATGTCATACCCTATGGTACCTATGAATGGACAGGTGCCACATTCATGTTTGAGAAATGTTTGACTACCAAGACTACAGACTCTTCAAGAATGAAGGTTTGGGTCACATTACCAGCTAAGCCACCAAGAATTGCCAAGACGAGAATTAGGAGTAAAGAGAATTTACAACGGATATCTGGAACAGGGAGAGAATGATTTCTACCTATGACCTTGAGACAACTGAAGCTTCGGGGTTGTAGTTTGTCAAACTAACCTCTCTCTTCTTAGTCTCTCCCTAGGAAGAGTGACCCTTAGAAGCAGAGGAGAGCTTCTCAAACTTGTGTGGAGAAGTTGATCTGAAGCCCAGTAAATTCACCTCTCAGTAAATGTACCTCCCAGTGTAAGGAGTGTAGGTGACTTCAGGTCCCAGATGCTATCCCTCTAGATCTACCACCATTTGACAAAGACATACTTCCTACAGGTTGACCCCAGCAAATTGCTGAGTGCATCAGGGAGAGTGAAGCAGACACATTCCTGGGAGAAGCAGGACTCCTCTGACAGGCATTTTTAACTTAAGGATTCTCCCTGGTCTGTAGAAACTTTCCCAGAATTGAACTGCAGCTAAAGATGTTTCTGATATAATTTTGTTTCCTTCTCTCTCTGCAACATGGTTCAGATCTGGAAAGCTTTTCCACACACATATGTCTCCCTTCCCATTTTGCCCAATAAATCTCTTGCACATTGAATCCTATATTGGCACCTGTTTCTAGAAGGACCATGTATAGGGGAGACTTAGAAAGGGGACCCTTCTTTCCAGTCACAGTGCAACGCTTATTACTGAGTCATATATTTGCACCAATCCACAATGGAGTTAAGGAAATGTGGCCTAAGACAGAAGGGGAAAATATGGATTTAGTGGGCTGCAAGAAAAGACTGCACAGCAGTACTACAGAAGACCAATAGTATAGAGAAACTGAGGAAAAATCATTAAAATGTCATCTTCATAAATATTAAATTATCCAAAGATATGAGATAGGGTATTTTTTGGCTGTTGTTGCTGTTGGTTGGTTTTTGGTGTGCTTGTTTGTCTCACATATATACAAGTATGTACTTATATAGTATATAATTGTATTTACATGTACAATTTGAATCATTTTTGACTCAATGGATATTCATGAGACCAATACAAATTTCACAATTATTTTAATAACTTCATAATATCTCATCAGCTGTTTGTACCATAACTTACTTAATCATTCATCCATTATTGGACTCTTAGGATTTTTTTCTTCTTCTATAATTATAGACAAGACTGGATGATATATGCATATATCTTTTGTTAGTTGATGTAAGACTCTTGCCCCATTTACCTAAATACCTTTTCATATTTCACTTTGAATTTAAATATCATTTTATCAGCATGCCTCCTCAGATCCTCTGGAGTATAGCTTATTCTCTGTCTTTTATGCTATCCCCAGAGCCTTTATTTTATAGTTTGTTACTATAAAATTCTGAAAGTCTTTAATTTTTAAAAATGTTCTCTTTTGCACTAAAATGTATTATACATAAGGACAGTTATATTATATTGTTGGCTTGTTTAATATTTTATCCATGGCACAGTAATCACCGTATAACAAATATTCAATCAATGACTAAATTTACTTTTCATAATTTCTAATGAAAAGGAGATTTTCTGAAGAAAGCCTTACTTAATTTTTGATTTATTTAAAAAATACTATTTTATATATGGAAACTTCATGTGTGTTTTAGTTCATTTGTGTGGACTCTTTGCTTAGTAGGAATATTGGCTTCTTGAGGTGCTCAATGCAAAATATTTCCTTACAAAATATTATTCATGTTGTAAAAGGTTGTGTAAGGAGATTAGTCAGCTAAAAATATGTAGAAATCTGTTAAGAAATTAATAACTAATGCATTTGACATCACCATGTAGAGATATGGTCTACATGAATGTAAATTTGTATCTTCTCCCAAGTCTATAAATGGTCAAACTAAGAAGCACAACAGTAGTAACTGTCAGTCGGAATAGAGGTTTGCTTTTAATAAAACAGATTAGCATCAGTGAACAATCATGACAGGAATAACCTTAAGGTAAGGTCAAACAGACATTATAAATAAAGCTATTCAAAGGAATAGACAAGCCTAGTGAGGTGTTAAATTATGGTAGAAAAATTAGCTATCTATATTACTGCCTCTCAAGAAATAAATAAATCAGTCAACACAATGTTGGCAATGTTATCTTACCCTCACCCCCTTTATCTGTTTGAAGCTTATGCTATTTGAGGGAGGGAGAATCCCTTAGGCTGTAAACAAATGTCATCAAGCTTCTGCTAAAAGCAGGTTTGGGTCTTTACATAGTCTTGTGTGAAAGTGATGTTTTTAAATCTACAACAAAATAAGGAATTACCTTCCCATTTTATCCACAGATAATTTTGTTTTTCAGTTGCCACAAGTAGAATAGTTATTTCCTGGGTTACTTTTATGTATTTATTTTTTCATAGCTTAGAAAAAAATGATTGAAGAAAAAATCAAATCAAATTAACTTGATAGAAATTGGCTGTTCGACACCTCTTTTCATCAATCAACTAAACATCATATGGATGATTCTTGGCATTGTGTGCATGTGTTTGTGTGGCATGTGATATCCAAGTGATAAACAAGTCATTCCTTGCCCTCAAGAGTTGCGATTTAAGGATAGGGGAGAAAATACATTATTATTTTTAACTTTGCTAAAACATGTACTAAACCTTACATGTGACTAGTGCCATTAACAAGGCAGGAGAAAGCACTGGGGGATCTTTCAGAGCAACATATACCTCAGGTTTAAAAGTGTCAGAAACAGCCCCAGGTGGTATGGTATTTGAGTGTAGCCTTTAGTGATGGGGGCAACGTCACAATCTATAAATGAGAAGAAAATATGTATCTTCCAAAAGAAGAAATACTGCAATTAAATGTTCAGATATGACAAATAGAAGACATATATACTGAACAGATAAAGTCACTTTTGCTGGGATTTCATGGAGAAGGAGGAGATATGTGGGTGGTCAGAGCTTGCCTTAACTATCTGAAGAGCAACTGAGAGCTCTTCCTCATCTGAGAGTTGGGAACTATTTTAATATGAGCTACCCTATATCTAATCTCACGGTAATGTAAGATTGTCTGAGTGAAGAGAAGAATGAAGGAAGAAAGTAATTATTAAAATAGGTTTGATATAGTCTGAAATATGGAGACAACATAGAAAAGAAATACATAGCTGTGAGCACTTCCAAGTTAAGTTTATAGAATTTAACAAAATGTTGCTCAACTTGATTTTATACATAAAAAGATTAAGATGATCCCAAAGTTTCTAGCAAGGGAATCAATGACATTTTAAAAAGTGGAGGAGAAAGGAGAAGGAGCTGTTTGGTCCATAAGATAATTTGATCCATTTTTTAAATAATTGGTAGCTGAATCTACCTTATGTCAGCCACTGATTGTAGGTCCTGGAATGCTGTAAGTTAAAAATGAAAATATAAAAAAATACAATATTTGGTTTACACTGCATTGAGTTTTAATTGTTTATCAGGTCCTGGTGGAGATATCTGAATGGCAGGTGGAAATGAAACCCTGAAACTGGGTTTTCTAGTCTGAATGTTTCTGTTTCCCTCACCCCCAAATCCATATGTTAAAGCCTTAACCCCAATGTGATGGCATCGGAAATGGGGCCTTTGGGAATTAATCAGGTTTAGATAAGGTCATAAGAGTGGAGTCCTCATGATGGGATTATTGCTTTTATAACAGAGACCCAAGGGCTTCCTCTCTGCCAGGTTAGGATACAGCAAAAAGGCAGCCATCTGCAAGCCAGGGAGAAGGCCCTCACCAAGAACCAAATCGGCTCCCACCTACAACATGGGACTTCCCAGCCTCTGGAATTGTGAGAAACAAATGTCTGCTGTATAAGCCACTCAATCTGTGGTATTCTGTAATAGTCATACACGGAGCCTAAGACACTCTGAGACGACTAGGCATCCGCAATAGCTAAAATCCATGTATTTTCCCAAAGAATAAAATGTTAGGACATACTCCCATTTAAAGGAGCACGAAACAAAAAAGTGAGAAGAATAACAAAATTAAGGTTATTGGATAACTTGGATAACAAAGTTATTGGATAAACAGCAGAAATAAAAAGTATGGACTCAAAGGAGAAAAGAGGACAATTCCAAAAAGTGATCAAAAGTGCCATAATCTATTTCCTTGACAAAATACAAAGAAGCCTGAGAAAAGTAAATAGGCTTAGAGAAATGGTTGTCTTAGGAGAGACTGGGA
Organism: Crocuta crocuta; assembly: GCF_008692635.1. NCBI lineage: Eukaryota > Metazoa > Chordata > Mammalia > Carnivora > Hyaenidae > Crocuta > Crocuta crocuta. The sequence goes on along the minus strand of NW_027528818.1, from coordinate 7,721,337 downwards.
GAGGCAGAGGGATTGCAACAGATACCAAGTTTTCATGTAACTCAACACAAGATAACACAGCCATCGTTAAGATATTCTACAAACCACTTCAGACTCAGAAACAATGCAGCAAGGTAGACACAATCTTTCCTGTACAAGAGAAAGTCAAAGTAAATAGTTATACTTTTAGAAATATGAATTGTGAAAGAAACATACAAGATCTGTGGCTGAGAATAACAGAGCACTTACACTTATATTTTGCTCAAGAAAGAATACTTAAACTGAAATCTGAAGGATAAATCTCATTACTAAATGAGAAAAAAACCCAATACCATATGCAACAGCCTTCAGTGGAGGGTTATTAAATTCCAGAAACTAAAAGAAAGTCATAAAAGCTGGAGCACAAAAAGGAAGGAAGAGAGTAGATGGATGTGAGACTGGAGATGTAGGAAGAAGAAAGATCATACAATGCTTGTCTAGCAACCAAAGGGGTTTGGAATGTCTTTTCCTTTGTGCAATGAGCCACTTAGGGCATAGTATGATTACAAAAGGATATGATTTCTGTGAACATAATAAACATCTGACAGCATTATATATTACAATATAGAATAGATTAGATGGAGCAGGAGTGATAAATAATACCAGTCAGGAGGCTATTAAAATATTCTGGAAAGAGAAAATGATTATCTGGGTTAAGGGTTTGGATGGAAAAACAAATTCTTAATAGCCTGGGAGTCTTTTAGTTAAAAATGCGTGGGTCTAAAAATGTCTCTGCCATGTGTTATGTTGTGACATTAATCTCCACTTATTTCCAAAGAAATTCAAGTTTACCATATATAAAATAGAAGCATTGCAGGTCCAGGTACCTGGGAAAGAGATTCTGAATCTGAGCTTATGAGGGAAGACTCAGGATCAACACTTGTGGAAGAGGGAAGGAAGCAGGATTGAACACCTATAAAGAATGAAACTAACTTAGAACAACAAAAGTAATTTCAAAAACAAGAACAAATTGGGAGAATTTATACCATCTGATTTCAAGGCTTTATAAAGCTACAGTAATAGAAAGAGTGATAATAATAAAAGGATAAACATATAGATCAATGGCTTAGGATAGTCAGAAAATAGACCTACACATGTATCATCAGTTGCTTTTAAATAAAAATTCTAAGCAATTCAATGGGAGAAAGAAAAGTCTTCAAACATAATGTAGTGGGATAACTACCATTTGCATCTACATGAGAGAAAAGTGCACATCTCACACAGAACACCTCAATCAAAATAAAACAGATCATAGATCTAAAGGTAAAAGCTAATAAAATAAAACATCAGAGAAGATGTTTAACACTTTGGAGTAGAGAAAGATTTCCAAAACAGGACACCAAAATCATAAGCCTTTGAAAAATGAATAGAATTTTCTCAAAATTCAAAGTATTACCTCATTAAAACTCACCANACACACAAAAAAAAAAAAAAAAAAAAAAAAAAAAAAAAATTCCAGCCACTAAATGTGACATAATATTTTCAATATATATTTCTGACAGAAGGCATGTGTTCAGATAATATAGAGAACACTCACACCTCATTAAGAAGTCAAAAATGCTACTGACAAAGATACCAACAGATGCTCCTTCAAAGAAGTACAATAATGGTCAATAAGTGTATGAGAAAATGTACTGTGTCACTCACTACCAAGGAAATTCAAAGTTAAAACACAGTAAGATACATTTCATACAAATTAATGGGAAAAATTGAAAAGGCTTGCATTAACAAGTGTTAGCAAGGATTTAAAATGGCTATAATGCAAAATGATGTTAGTATGTCTTTGCATAACACATGACAAAGTTCAATAAATATATGAGTCTCTAGGTTACTGTCCAGCTATAGCAAAGAAATTGGTTTCAAACCAACCCTTCCTCTGAAATCTGAGAAGCACAAAGCCTATGCTCTGCCAGTAAGGGTTTACAGGAAATAAAATTCCTCGCAGGTACTGAATCAAAGCTTTGAATGATCTCAATCACTGATTAGATTTCGTTTTTCTTCCTTTAATTAAACTGTCAGAAATTAAACCAAAAGCTCTCTAAGGGAGTATAAGTTGTGCAGAGTTTCAAATTAAGTCTAAAATTTTTCATTTGCAATGTCTGGCGTTTGAGCAAAATTAACCTAGCGTAAAAGTATGGAAGAGCTGACAGAAATCAAGATAAAATATAGAAAAGAGGAAGAGAAACATAAGAAAGCCATATATTGGAGTTGTCTAAAGGAAACTTTAAAATAATTGTGATTAAATGTTCAAGTTATTAGAAGAAAAAAGAAAGGAAACTTTCATCAGAGAACTAGAGTCTATACATATATCACACCCAAATTCCAGAACTGAACAATAACAGAACCGAAGTTAATAACTGAACACATAGGGACACCTGTGTGGCTCAGTCTCTTGAGCGTCCAACTCTTGATTTCAGTTCAGGTCATGATCCCAGGGTCGTGGGATCGAGCGTTTGTGAGGCTCCACACTCAAAGCAGAGCCTGCTAATATTCTCTCTCTACCTTTGTCCCTCTTCCCTGTTTGGGCTCTATCTCTGTCTCTAAAATAATTGAATAGATGGCACAGAGATTGAAGAATGAGATGAAAAAAAAAAAAAAGAGGAGTATATACCAAAAAAAGAAGCACAGTAAGGGCCATATAGTATTTACAACCAAGTTTGACATAATATTTAATTTGGAGCCCTCGCAGGCTATGATGTGAAACTCATGCTATTTGAAGTGTTAAGATGATTCACTATAATCAATGATGAAGTTTAATTTACAGATGCATGAAGCACTGTGAGCCTCAAGTTTTAAGAGTGACATTTCATCATGATGAAGGAGACAAGCCACCAAGACTAAATAACAATTCTAAATTTGTGTGCACCTAGTAATAAACCTCAAAATATGTAAGGCAAAAATGTACACAACTAAAAGGAGAAATAGGAATTTCTAAAATCAGAGTAGGAAATTTCAGCATACCCTATCAGTTATTGATAGGATATGCAGACAAAAATCAATTCAATTATATGATTCAATATTATGCTAAATATGTTTGATTGATCTAATTTAGATATATAACCTTGCACCCAACAATTGTAGAAAGGAACATTTAGGAGGGCATTATCCTCTCCCAATTTGTACAAAGCCAGAAACATTTGAGAATTGAATATGTTGAGCTTGTGATTACTTTCCATAATCCCTTGTTTTTAACTTCTGAGGCCATATCAAACAAGTATATAGTAAATAAATGTATTTTTAAAGTAAATCATAGACTTATAATTGGAAGATTTTATCAAGAGTAACGTTTCTTTACTTGAGGATACATGAACACAAACTTTCATTGTTTAAATATTGCCTCCTTATTATTTTGAGTCCAGGTCAGAATCATGTCTCACACACTTGAGACACACTTTCACCCATCTATTAAAACTTACCTCACACACTTTCACCCATCTATTAAAACTTTTAATCTTCAGAAGGTTTGTTAAGGTCAATAATCACATTAATTTCCATGTACCCAATAACACTGAACAATTATCTACACCAGGAGTCTGCAAATTACAGTAACAACTTGTGTTTATAAATAAAGTTTTATTAGGACACAACCACACCTCTTTATTTACATACTGTCAATAGCAGCTTTTGCATTACAATGGAATACATGAGTAATTGTGACCAAGACCATAATGCCAACATGCCTGAAATATTTACTCTCTGGCCCTTTAAGAAAAAAAGATTGCCAGTCCTTGACTCCTGATCTACATGTTTGAACGAGCAGAGACTAATCTGAAGAAATTTAAACCATATGTCTATCTGAAGTCTATTACTCATTTATGTTTAAAGATTTGCAAAAAGCTCAATTTTTGCAGAGTTCTTTTTGTTTCAGTTAGAGCCTTTCATATTAGAAATTGCTAAATGTAAGGTCCCACTATGCTGTGAACTTCAAGAAATAAAAATTGATATTACAAATATTTTAATATAGCATGAACAAAAATTATGAAGTGTATGGAGTTATCACATTCCTCTCTGCAAATTGGAGGTAAAATTGTGAGAAGAGCTTTTTTTTTTTTTTTTTTTTTGGAATCTGATCCAAATATTCAAATCATTCTTAGGACCACCACACAATGAAAATAAATAACATTTTTAAAGAAGATAGAAAATGATACTTCATCATCTCGAGCTGTTTTCCCTATTTCTTAGCATGTCTTTTCTCTCTCTTTTTTTGTTTCAATTTCATTATAAGGAATATCAAATGCATCCCAAACTCACTCACCATAAAGTTGCTATAATGAAAGAAAGAAAGAAAGAAAGAAAGAAAGAAAGAAAGAAAGAAAGAAAGAAAGAAAGAAAGAAAAAGAAAGAAAGAAAGAAAGAAAAAGGGAAATGAAATCACATCTGTACACTTCTGGAAACAATCAAACTGTGTGAGTCAGACGGCAGGTCAGTGCTGTTTTGCCAGAATACCATAGTACAACTCTATTGAAAAACTAAACCAACACTAAAAGTAAAAAGAAAAAAAAAAAGAGAGAGGGGAGGGAACAAGCATTCAAAATATTGCAGACCATGTGTACAGTTTGACACAGTGCGGGTGATGGTCTTCACTTATGGAAAGGTATTGGAAGAACGGTAATTAAACTTTGAAAATAAAGGCCTAGAAGCAATTCCAGGGCACACTATAACAATTGTTATATTGTTTTTAACAATATATTTTAAATTTAAATTTAAAATATATTTTTTTAACAATTGTGTGGTTTATAAGGAGCCTTTCAATATTTAAGGCTGCCTAATACCTGTCCTTCAAGATGTGAACCATACATTGTTTTTCATTTAATCACACCTATCTATGTTCCTTTGTGCTCCATATATCCTGCAATAGTTAGAAATAATACTGTCGTACAGATGGCTAAATTTTAGTTCCAATTTACCTATTTCAATACTGCTACACATTTTGTAACTTTGCTTAACTGTCAGACAAACATAAACCAGGATAGAATAGATCTGGAAAACATGATTTTGAATTCACACTTGAGGATATGGGTATATTTCTGGATCTAAGCAATTCCTTTTATTTTACTACCTCTTATTTTTGTCTAGTGGTGATAACATATCGCTGTTATATGTTATATGTGATAATATATCATTGTGTTGTGTGTGTACATGTGTTTATACATAATCATTTATAAATATAATGTGTATTAATATTTAATCAAAGCTTCAAGCTTTGTTGGAACAATAAAATGTATTTTTTTCATGAAACCTATGAAACAGTAATAAGTTAAGGAAAAATATTGGTAATTTGATACCCCATGTGGGGTATTAAGTTGCATAGAGTTTCTGCAGTCATGTTTGGGTTTCTATGAACAGTATGTATTTATGGCTGTCAGTACTATTAAAAGATGAATAGATAGATAAAGTTACTACCAAACACACACACACTATCACACAACTTAAAACCTACTGGAATTTATGATCATAGTTGGTAATAAATGTTTGTACAAGGCCTCTGAAGATTCTATTTCATAAATTTGATCATTAAATTTGGGAAATGGCTTAAGTCTCAGTAAGACGTTAATACTTTTTCCTTTTAATAATGCAACAATTTATATTCTTTCAAGTATTTCTATAAATATTGTGAATAAAATAATCCTAGAATAGAACTAAAATAAGTTTTTGCAGAATGCCATTTTATCTTTGTAAAGTCTGCAAAAAAGATTGTTAATTATATAGTTCTCATATTTCTTCTTTACACAAGAGACTATTAATTATATGATAGTATTTTGCACACAGATTAATGATACCACTAACAATACATTGCAAAATTTCTTCAGTTAAAAAAAAAACTAGCATGTATATAGTGATACCAAGGAGTTGTAGGAGAAATAGACCAGTTCCTTTGCAATTGGCTTATAAATGTAAATAAACATTTAATAATAATTCTTTAGCATTTTCAGAATGGATTAGGTAAGACAAACAATAACTATATATGTTTGTGATAAAGAATTGTTCATTTCTATTATTTAAAATTCATTCTTGAATTACATTTTCCCAATAAAAGGACATAAGTAATATTGACAGATGGCTATTGGAAGAATTGATGAAAGGAGTCCATTTATCCATTCATTATCGAATTTGCATTGTTTCCATATTGAGTTTCAAACAGTCTGCTAACCTCTCAGGAAACAGAAATGAATGGAGCATTTTTCTGCCTTAATAGACTGTAGTCTAATAAAAAATGTTGACTTGAAAACATGAACCATTCAGTACTAAAATAAAAAGCCCCAGATCCAATAAACAAATTTTTTTCATACATTTTTTCACTTACCTCAACTTGCAAATGCCAAGAATTTTTAAATAAGTTTCTTCTTTACAATTACAAAGATTTTGTCTTTGTTCTTTAGTGCTGCTTTCTTTTGCAATGTCTTGAGCAAATGTGTTCCTGTATCAGTTGTCCATTTGGTTTGCTATGCCTAGAACAAGACAAATAAAATGAAGTACTAAATGTGTTAGTCAAATTATGTATATTTAACATTATTTTACCAAATGAACTGAACTGAAAATTATAAATTTTGTCCTTTTGTTTTCTAGTATAAAACTTAATGATTTTAGATATTCTTGGGAATTACTTCCAATGCTTCTCATATGTTAAATGGATATATCAATATTTAATTTAAAATTTGGGCTAATATTTGCTTTATCTTTATGTCATTTGTTAGAATATAATAAGACAAAGGTAATAAGTCAGATTTGTGGTGGAAGCCCAAGTAGTTTATTATCACATTAATATGGAAGTTTTCTAACTTTCGATAGGTATTTGTTTTTTAAAAGAAAATATAAATTCTTCCAGGAAAAAGACAAAATCAGTCGAAAAGCTGTTAATATGAAAATCATTTTGTTTCCAGGAGCAAATGTGGAAAATGGTATAATCTGAAGACAATAAAACTTTAGTTGTTTTGAGGTCAGGATGATCAGTGTTATTTTCTCTTGAGCAACACAGGAAGTAAAAGGGACTTTTTGGTTAATTCCATCTGGCTCACAGATGTTATTTATTATAAATTTGGAAATACATGAAAACCTTATGGCTAATCTGTTTGGAAACATTTATTTTTACGGCAAGATAAAAGTGGATATTATAGATATGTTTAAAGAGGATATATTTACAGATTTATCAAATCTAAAAATTTGTGTTACTAAGTGATCATTTTTGTCAATTAATGATCCTTATATACAATCATATCCAACAAAAATTTTACCAGTACAAAGAACAGTTTTTGAATAAAGTATTTTTTAAAGAAATTTGCTTTTATCGCTAAAAGATACATGGAAACATGTAGTGAGTATGTCAGGGGAAAATCCTCATTCATTTAATAGTGTTCCTGGTAAGTTCTGGCTTAGAGGCAATTTCTTTGGAAATCCTACTACATTCTGTTTCCACATAAATTTGGCTTCTAAGAAAACATTAAGTAGATGCTTGATATTTACCTTTGGAATGCATATACAGTATAACGTTTTAAAGATGTGGTTTAAAAATGCACAAATTAGACCTTTAAAATAATGTCTATATAGACTGTCATAACATAAATCTGTAAAAAAAGAAATAAAAAGCACAGAACATATATATAGATAGATAGTTTTCATTCAGTATCTGGCTTTCCCAATACAGCTGCTTTTGTTGTTGTTGTTTTGTTTTGTTTTAAGAGAGAGAGTCAGAGAGCTGGTGGGGTGGGGGGAGGTGGGGCTGTGGCAGGAAGGTCAGAGGAGCAGGGGGAGAAGGAGAGGGAACCACAAGCAGGCTCCACACCCAGTACAGAGCCCAACCCAGCTCGATTTCATGACTGTAAAATCACGACCTGAGCTGAAATTAAAAGTCTGATCTTAATCGACTGAGCCACCCCAGCGACCCCAAACACAACAACTGGTTTATGCATTAAAAACTAAAAACAATCTGGCTAATAACATGTTGTGTAAGTGAACTTTAATGTGGTGCCTGACATTTTTCTGATATAGTCAGTTATCGTCCAGAGCCTAAATTACTGAATTACTTTCCTGTTCTTCCCATTGGGCATAAATTCTCAAATGTATCGAGGGTCCCTGGAACACATCATACACCTTCATGCAGGTCAGCTAGGAGGGAAAGGTTGTAAGTTCAGAAAATACTGCAGAACTCAGCAGCTTATGACTTCACCTATAAACTAATAGGCATACGAATATATTTGCTCAATATCCTATGGAAAGACATGAACTGTTGCTTGTGGGTTTGGGTCAGGCATCTGTACTGAGATGATAACACTAAGGTCCAGTGAACACAGCAAACACAGCATTACTGTGATATACAAGTTTCTCTGTAAGCCAACAAGATTACACTTAATTATGGCTTCATTGAAGCTGAGTTATATGTGCAATAGACAAAACTAGAAGGGAAAAGGAAGAGTTAGAGGCAAGGACATGATTAAAAAATGCTTATCTGTGCCTTTATAACATGTGAATGTAATTTGAAAGTCTAATTCCACAAATACATCCTACATTCTTTTAACTTCTTTGATCAATATGTACCATATTTCCTACACAAGGTACATATTGCTAAAATGGCATCAGGAATGTCATAATTAAATTTAAATTGGAAGAATTTTAATATGATATCATAAAACTAAACATTAATTCAACTCAACCAAGATAGCAGTTTCTCTGAGAATTTTGGTGCACACTTTAGGCAATGGTCTCTCTCTCTCTCTCTCTTTAAGTTTATTTATTTTGAGAGAGAGAGACAGTGCAAGCAGCGGAGGTGCAGAGAACGAGAAAGAGAGAGAGAGAGAAAGGGCTCAACATGCTAGCTCAGAGCCAGATGTGGGGCTCGAGCTCACGAACTGTGAGATGGTGACCTGAGCTGAAACCAAGAGCCAGTTGCTTAACCGACTGAGTTATCCAGGTGCTTCTGCAAAGGTGTCTCTTTTCACAGATATGAACATGTCTTTTGGGAAAAATGAGTGGAAAGTGTGTAGATAGAATAATAGCTAGATGTATCCAAATTGGCTACCAAATCCACTCAGCTGAGACTTAGAAGACCTTAGAAGTCACATACAAGCTTTCAAACTATTCACAATACTGCTTTCCCTGCAAGACATTTCAACAGCTAACAGTGCAAAATGGCCACAATACTCAATAAAATTTTCTGACACAAGTGCTTGGGGCTGCTGCCTTTGACAATTTTTGAGTTTCTGGAATGACAGCTCTACAGTCAATTTAAAATCAGGAACAGCATTTGATTTTAGTTATCTTTGGTTCCTTCTAGAATTTTGATAGGTATCATAATATTGTAGTATTGATCAATATGTATGCTCTGTGTCAGTATGAAAAACAACAAACATCAATTTCTGTTACTTGGAAAAGTTTATGAGAACTCAAGAAAGCATCTCCTTCATCTTAACATTCTTGACTACAAGATTTGGCAAACCTATCCTTTTTTTAGGAGGCTATATCTTTGCCTAGGAAAATCAAGTATTCATGTACTATTCTAGTGAAATCACCCATATTAGAAAAATGTCTATTTAAGGGTTTTTTGTTTGTTTCTTCTCTAGTTTCTTGGCTGATCAGAGTGTGTTTATAATGAAAAATCAGAATAAAATAGAATTTTATTCATTCAAATGTGTATCTAGAGCATTTTATCAGCTGTTTTTCAGAGTGTATACTTGCATAGTGTTAGGAAATTATAGGTTTTAAAAAAGAGTGCTTTAAAATACACCAGTTTCCTTTCTTGCAGTTCCAAGCCTCACTCTTCCTGGTGTGTGTGTTCAGCTGGTTCTCCAAACCTTGGTCAGTCTCTCTGACCTTGGTTGCCTAGTTACAAAATCTTCTTTGTGATTTGTGAGATGCTTGTCTTGATGGAGAGCAATGGATTTTTTTTTTCCTAAAGTAAACTTAAGAGAGTTTCTACTTCAGACTAGAATATATTAAAAACAGTATATTTTGCCAAATTTAGAACATACTTCTTAGGGATTAAAATTATGAACTGTTTTTTTTTGGTCCAATTATATTTAATATTGCTAACATTTACTTTCTGTTTCTAGAAAATGGCATCCCAGATAGCTAGCTAAGCTAAGCCTCTTAAAAAGTGAGGAGGCTTTATAAAACATAAGGTATACGCATAAGAATAAGTATGAAATATCATTGTGTGTCATCTGAAGACAAATCTTTTTAAAATGAACCAATAATGTATAATACACTTATTAGTTTTTCCAATCTTTCTAGGAGTGAACTTAAAAGAACTGTAATTTTAATAACTTTTGACATTAGAAAATAATCTGTGATGTATATTTCATCATGTTTATTATCACAGATTTTATCTTTCTAAAGTTCCACATTCCTATGCTAGTGTAAAAATACAGTATTACTTTTCAGATAAGTATTTGTTCAAACTTTTACACCCAGCTTTCTGAGGTTATTTTTTCCCCCAGAAAATAAAATCCTTTAGTATGTGTATACAAGTAAGCAGTAATTTAATGAGTTTGCAAAAAAACACACAAAAACATTGACACTTGCTTGTTATGAGAGTGTAGGTATATAATTCTGGAGATTACATCAAATAGGAGCTCATGGATAAACAGCGTAAGGACCACGGTCAGGTTACGAACTAACAAGTCCATTATATCATAGATTCAGCTTCCTACTTGGACACTTGAGCATGTAAGTCCCATTGAAGTTAGTATAATTGGTACCAGCTGTTTAACTGCTGCTTTTTTTTTTTCCCCCCATTTTGGACAAGAGCCAACTTGAGTTGAAAGNGGGACTGAAGAAGGATGCCAATGTATATGTATGTATTTTATTCAAGCCGTCTTCCTCAAGCAGTTCATCGCAAGGCCATGATGATTCAAACACAATAATAGTGATAATGGACTGTTTGGCTGCTAAAAGGCAGCTGGACTGACTGAAGCCAAGACGAGTGGGGAAAGAAAACATTTTACTTTTAAACTTTCTCTTTATGAAGAATAATTTTCTCTCAGCCATACGGCAAATCATTTATTTTCATCTTCCTAATATTTTCTGTAACACAATATCTGTAAGACCTATTTGCAGCTAAAGTAACAAATGGGTCCTGAGTCTCTGAATTTTAGCTTCTTTATACATATTTTTTTCTTTCATGAAAGTTTTGAGCAAAGACTATTTTTTTGTTGAAATCCAAATATCAGACAATATTCCCATAGAGACATAAGGCATTATAAAACTGAGATATAGCTCAAATGTCATCTAAGAGGTTTATTGAAGTTCATATAACTATTTAATGTTAAATCCTAGATCAACAATTAGAGTCTCTTAATTCCTAGTTAATGACCATTCTACTGAATGACATCCTGGCCTTCTTGCCTATTTCACCAAGAGTCATATTTATTTTTATTTTTTCTTTTATTTTATTATGTATTTTATTTATTTGTTTGTTTGTTTTTTGAGATAGGGGAAGGGTAGATGGAGAGGGAGTCACAGGGCTCAATCCTAAGACCCTGAGATTATTACCTGAGCCAAAATCAAGCGTTAGACACTCAACCAATTGAGCCACCCAGGCAAACCACCAAATAGTGAGATAGATATATATACATATATATGTATGTATATATATAGTAGGTTACATATAAAGTAGGTTACATAAACTGTAAAATTCAAGGCTAATTAGTGAAATGAAAGTAATAAACAAAAATTTGCAAAAGTAAAACTATAGAAGTTTCAGTTTTGACAAAGAATATTTAAATGTGCTAAAAGTAGCAGAGAGTGTGCAGAAATATATCGTCTAAAGGGAGTAATTTGGCAGCACTGTAGTCAAAACTTTAATATTAAGGTCATGAGAAACTATCAGGAAACCATGACAAGAATGGAAGTGCCTTCCAGAGTGTCATGTTCCAAAGGCAAAGGAATAAAAGAATGTTAGAAAAATCCAAGAAAATAGAAAAATTGGGGCCTGCAAAAAATCTAGATAAAAGAAATGAAGGGTATTAATGCATTAAAGGAGAATTCATGTTTTGGATAATAAACCTTATATTCATTCAGTAAATATTTATCAAACACTTACTGCCTACAAAGCACTCTTATTTACTGTGATTTAGAAAAGAGTAGTATAAGGGGTGTCTGGGTGGCTCAGTCAGTTGAGCACCCTACTCCTGATTTTGGCTCAGGTCATGATGCAGGGTGGTGGGATCCAGTCCCACATCAGGCTCCATGCTGAGTGTGGAGTGTGTCACTGATAGAAACGGACTAGGTTGCAGTTACCATCTTTATCATTGCTCAACACCTTTACCCCTAAACACATTTGTTTGAATGATTCCTTCACCTTTCTTACGTCTGTAGAATATCATGAAAAATAGCAAGCATCTAGTGTATAGAGAAATAAATAGAAGGGCCCAGCATTCTAACAGAATACTTAGTGAATGGGTAATTTGACTTCCCTTGAGATAAAATTAATGTCCCTACAAAGTTTTATAAATTGCTCTCTCTCCTCTCTTCCCAAATCTTCTGTAAGTACCTTCTACTCTCTTCATTAATGTGGATCTCACCTCTTCATTAATCTAGGCATTTTCATTTGAAAGAACCTTGAGTCAATGTGTGATTTATGGGCAGGGAAAACACAGATTAATTCAGTCCTCCCTAATTAACACTCCCATTAGCTAATTAATTGACTACTCTTATCAAAAAGTTCTTAAAGTTGAAAATAAGATAGATTCACAGAGAAAGAACTATTGGCATTTGCCATGTATCCGACTGTAATTTCTCTCCCATGATACCAAAGCAAGATATTTTTATGGCCTGTTAGGATTGGCTGGTCCTGGATACAATGTGTTTTTCTTGGACCATAGGTTTATCAGTAGGTGGGACTCCAAATTCAGCCATTTGTCAACAAGGTGAAAACAATGAATGTACTCAGAATTCCTCAGCCTTGGTACTACTGACAATTTGGACCAGATACTTTTTGTTGTGAGATAATGTCTTGTGCACAATAGGATGTTTAGTGGTATCCCTGATCTCTACTAAGTAGATGCCAGCAGCACGCTACTTGCTGCCCATCTCCCAAAATTGTGACAATAGGTTGTCTCCAGACATTTTCGATATTCTCTTGGGGAAGTAAAATCACCCCCATTTGAGAAGTGCTAGTCTAGCTGGACCACAGTCCATTATACGATAGAAGCAATTCAGTTCATAGGGGTCAGACAGGTTGATCTGTGTTCTCAGAGAGTGCATGCTGCCTTCCTGCCTCTGTGGATCAAAAGCATACCTTAAGTTTTTATGTCAGAAATAAGTTTTTACCCCCTCCCTGGCTAAAATGGTTTTAAGTCTATTCATTGGAAGCAGAAGCTGGATTCTTATTAGTTCAGGGGCTTTGTGTATTTAGCAAGATGAAACTTATGAACACTACAAACTAAAATACTTTCACAATGAGTTATTTTTCTGCCAGTAAAGGAATTTTACTTTCTTTGTGATCCCATTGTATAAATTTTATAAAACAAATGTATCCTTGCTCTTTTTTCTTATTCCACAAATCCAAAAGATCACAAATAGACTTCATGTCAATTGATCAAATTTACTTTGAATATTCAGTTATCGGTATGCTGACCCATACATAGCACGTATGTGAATATCAATTTGGGGTTCTGTTTTGAACTCGAGATTTTAACAATTCAACAATCTATTTATATGTGCTTTATGAAATAATTGCTCATGTAGTTCGAACAGTAGATAAACATTAACTGCTAATTCTTTAGCCACAAGAGATAATATTTATGTTTTTCAATAAAAGTATAAAATACCAGTTTAATGAAAAGAATTCCATATATCATTTCTGCTTCAGCCACAATCAACATTTAACAGAAACATGCATTCTCATGAGATCTTTGCATTTCTAGATTTAATCAGGAAGAGGACAAATTAAACCAAGTACTTAGGATAATGGGGACTATAAACAAAAGCAAAACCATTTGCCTGTTTTTTCCCTTAAGCAACAAATAAAAAGATATAAATCTTTTCTCTTCTTTAATATGTTTAAATTCTGTAATGCTTATCAAAGTCATTTTAATGCTATGACAGTTGTGAAATTATTCTTTTATAATAACAATTGGGTTTTAGCTATAAAATAACCCATCGCCTATGTTATCAAGGGCCAAATTTGAATCATTTGGTATTGTACATTTTTTTCCTGCCCTAACCTTTCTTCAATTAATCAACAATATTCTCTGAATTTGCAAAGTAAAGCCTACAACTTACCAGTGTCTGATTAGAATTTATCCTTAGGGAATTATGTCATAATAGCTAACATTTCGAACAGTAAATTTTCTAGAAGCTTTTCAGATTTTTACTATTCTCCCGTTTGTTTGATATTCTTATAAATGCTCTACTGATCCTGTCTTGAAACAATTTTTTACATAGTTTCAGAGGATTATACTACAATAAAGAACCTACTACACTTCTGATATAGATCTTTCTTCACCGATTATATATATTGTAGTCTTTGAGGTCATGAACTATTTCTTTGTATCCCATCCTGTATGGGGGCCTTGTGCACAGTAGGTGCTCAATTAATATTTGTTGACAGATTATATGACTTATTCATGTGATGATTTTAAAAATCTAGCATTTTATTTTATGCTTCTCTAACACTGACTGGCAGAAAAGTAGAGAATTTACAGTAATGAGATTGAGGTCTTATCCTGCAGGTGAATTCCACTCCTAGCTTCTAGGTACAGAAACAGCCTTGTATATTAACTTTAACCTTAAAGTGCAATGTATGATATCCTATAGGTAAACTGAAATCTCAAATGTGTCTAAGATCCAAATTCCATATATTGAGCTGATTTATCTGATTTTATTTAGAGTTTGCTTTCAGGAAATATAATAATTTCAAAACCTGGAAACTGCACCAGAAGGAAATAGCTTTGCATATACTTTTGGAAATTGAAAATGAAATACAAATCAATAATTTCTTCTAATTAATCAATTTTAAATTTTGAAGAAAAATGTCTGGAATATTTCATGCTTCTGAAAGATACTTTGACCTCCAATATAACGCTATATTTGGGAAAAGGAAATTACTTTATTTTCCCTCAAGACAGTGTTTAATTTTTCATTGCAACAATCCTTCTTTATATATCACTCCTTGCCTATTTTTACATATAAGCCATTCCTTTATAGTTCCCTTGGTGAGACTTTGGTATTTTGTCTAAAATATTAGTAGTAGAGGGGTGCCTGGGTGGCTCAGTGGGTTAAACATCAGACTTTGGCCAGGTCATTATGTCACAGTTTGTGAGTTCATGCCCCAAATCGAGCTCTGTGCTGACAGCTCGGAGCCTGGAGCCTACTTTGGATTCTGTGTCTCCATTTCTCTCTGCGTCTCCCCCACTTGCTCTCTCTCTCTTGCTCTCTCTCGCTCTCAAAAATGAATAAAAATTTAAAAATAATAATAATTAAATAAAAGAGTACTAGTAGATTTATTCTACTTTCTATTAATTCTACTGCTCTGCTTCTGATTAATCATGTGCGCAAAATGAAGAGGCAGCCATTTGTTTACTGATTCCCATTCAAAATACAAGCATTTTACAATAGATGCATAGAAATTCACAAATTAAAGTTATTTCTTAGGGTATCACCTTATTATTGATATATTATGTATTTTATAACTGAAGAAAAATGTAAAGGATTCTAACATTTACTGTGCATCCATCACTTATGGAGTATAATTTAAAAATATATGCTGGCTGAGTTTTTAAGCTTGTATCCAGATAGTCACTTGGGAGTTTATAGTCCCAATTCAGTGATGGCCCCATCCCTTTAGGCATTTTGGAAAAGCTCTTTTGGAAGTAGTTTTATAGTCTGTGGTATATTTTACTGACTCACCCAGTAGCGCCGGACTTTTATATTTCAAACTTGGATTTCATTTGACAAAAACAATGGAGCTTATTTGGAACCAAGACTCATGAAAAATGTAAGTGATGGAATCGGGCCATGCCATTTTTAGCCCCCAAATAGCCTGTGTTTTTAATAGTTCTAAGATTGATTTTCGTTTCTGCATGACTCACATATTTGCAAGAATATACAAGAAGTTTTCCAAATTCTTTGTGTAATGGAATAAATAGACCCTGTCCCAAGATGTTCATTTTAAAGGACACCACTCCTTTGATGAAGTAAATTTAGGTATGTTTATAAAAAGCAATTATTTATAGTCACACATTGCACTTTCACTTAGGAACAATAAAGGGCTATCAGACCGCACAGAGCAGGACCTTGCTTGGAAGCCCTTGTATAGCTTGTCAGCGGTCTCAAGGCAGCCATTCTAAGGTGGTACCCCAAAACTGTTGCTACCGATAGCTTTTGAACAGTTTTTGAAACACAAAATGCCTTTCCCTGTGATCTTCTAACTTGGTTCTCGCTCTTACTAAATTAACTTTTTCAGTGTTACTTGATTTTTTTTAGCCCGGGAATTATTTAGACTTAAACAATCAACAGAAGCTAATAATTCCCTGTTTCCCTTGCTGTTCTAGGAGGCAAGAACAGCATTTGGCATTTGACCAAAAAAGAAAATGCTGATTATAAATCCAAAACATGAAGGACTACATCTTGGATTTGCAGTTGCTGCCTTAATTGGGAAGGTGGGGGGAGCAAGTGACATTTTAAAACTGAGTCTAAATATTTGTGGAAAACTCAATAAAAGTGAGTTCCTTGTAGACAGCCTGTGAAACCAGATATAACTGGACAGCTGTCATTTTGTGGAATTTATTTCCATGGAAAATTAGAGCTTCTCTCTAAACCCTTTTGAATTATATATCATCAGAAAGGGATTCTTTGTCTCTTGAGGCTAGGCCCATACTGATGAAGTTTTGAGTCACAGTTCCTTTTGAAGTCTTATTTAAGGTGGCTATTGATCTTAGTGTTTCTCTTTTTAAATTCATGTCCTAGAAGTAATAACTGAGACTTCATATAATGCTTATGGTGCTACAATCCTTCATTAATAAAATTAGAATAAATGAAGCATCATTTTAAAATTCATCCATACATTCATTTAGGGTATATTTATCAAGTATCTTTTTTGGTTTGGGCTCAATGCTAAAAGTTACAGCTATAACTGTAAAGCAAAAATGAACTGACTTCATGCCCTTGTGGCCATAATAGCTTATCACAATCAAGAAACTACTTCAAACACTTATTATCCTATTATAAACCATGCATTTCAAGTTTATCCAAATTGTTACATATTAATAAAGAAATCCAATGGTATTATCAATGATATTATTGTCTTTGAAGTAAGCACTTATAATAATAGAGCATGTATGTAAATATTAACTTTAAAGAATTATTTTTCATTATCACAAAATATCATGAATGGATAACACTCTATATAGTTTTGATAAAAACCAGACCTGTGACTTAATTATATTTTCATAAACTTAACTTATAATTTTTGTTCCTTTACACAAATAACACCTAGCATATCAGCCAATTGTTTGTTTCATTTTTCCCAACAGAAACAGAAGAAACTTCATTTTTACAAAATTGAGGTGAGAATTTTGTACTTAATTAATTGACTTCTTTGATAATTAAGACTCTAATTATTTTTAACGTTGCCTGTATATAGATAAAACATCTATTCTCTACTGATATGCTCTATACTTCCAAAATCTGTATTTTTCCTATGTTTCTTATAAAATAAGTATCCAGAAGCCTCTGAAGCACATCCAATTTTTAAACACAATAAACATTAAGGACTAGGAAAGATATTTGGTGAAACAGACTAGGCCATTTCAAACAATAAATTATTGTAAATTTATTGTGTTTACTAAAAGTAGCTAAAAACTCATATTTATTTTGTGTTGATTTAACCAATGAAAAAAGTTTAACTGAGCAAGAATATTTTTCTGACTATATTCCAATTTCATGCAGTCATAAAGAAAATTATAGGTTTGTGTTTTAATCTAAAAATGGTAGGAGTTGTTCCTATAAAGTAGCAAAGTTATTTTTTAAAAGTAAATCTTTCATTCCTTTTATCTTTCACACTGAAATCAAAGATTAGAATAGATGTCAATATATGATGCGAGACATATTAAGGATTAGAAAATTAGCAGCCCATATATTTATTAAATGGGCTTTATTAAGTTTAATAAACTAGTTTTATTTAGTTTAATAAACTAAAACATTTAGTTCCTAAAACCACATTTAATCACATTTTTTATTATGTTTATCACGTTTTAAATAAGCTTTTTCAATTCAGAATAACTACTCACTCAGTAGTGTCATCTGTGATACAGTTCCTTTCATCAGTGTATTTGAAATAACTTTATCAACAATCTCTACATGCCAGAAAACTATCTAAAATTAAGAAAGAGATCTGCAAATATTAGAATGACTATTCAATAGAAGACAGACTTGAGGATCCGCATGTCATATCCAAATTTGCTTGGCTTTCTGGGTGGGGTTAGAAGTAGCATGACATTGACCATCAAATTAAGAAGTATTGTGAGCTATTAGATTCCTTAAGAAAACAAGCAATTAAAAAATTTTTTGATATTTATTTATTTTTGAGAGACAGAGTAAGACAGAGCGTGAGCGGGGGAGGGGCAGAGAGAGAAGGAGACACAGAATCCGAAACAGGCTCCAGGCTCTGAGCAACCGTTCAGCACAGAGCCTGACATGGGGCTCGAACCCACTAACCATGAGATCATGACCTGAGTTGAAGTTGATGCTTAACCGACTGAGCCACTCAGGTGCCCCAAACATGCAATTTTTTAAGCTGTTATGAAAGATAATGCAATGGGCTCCTAAATATAGAGTATACTGATAATGAATAATAAACTTACTTTGAAGGAATTATATATTATAAACAAATAAACATGCTGTTCTAGCAAATAAATGGTAATTCTAGATAAAGCATTGTAAAAATAAATGGAAAGAGATTATTTCCCCTGAAATATTTGAGTGATAAAAAATGATAGATATCCTCTATCTCAGAATTATGTGGTTATGTGGATATGGTGACTGTTTTACATTAAGAGAAACAAAGGAAACCTACATAAATAATGTACCACAGTTAAAATGTATATCATTTTCCCCTTGAATATATGACTTTGGACTATTCAAAGGTATTTTCACACCTCATAATCAAACCCACAACTTAATTTTCACTGGTGCCTATAATTAATAAATCTATTTGCCAGGTTATGTAACTTTTCTGCCAAGCCATTTCTTATGTGCCAACCCAGTATGATATTGGGCATTGGATTAATAATTGTGCCTGATTAAAAATGATTAGGGTATAAATTCTTTTTCTTTTTTTTTAATATTTTATTTATTTTTGAGAGAGAGATAGAGACAGCATGAGCAGGGGAGGATCAGAGAGAGAGGGAGGCACAGAATCTGAAACAGGCTCCAGGCTCTGAGCTGTCAGCACAGAGCCCGATGCGGGGCTCGAACCCACGAACAGTGAGACCATGACCTGAGCGGAAGTCGGACGCTCAACCGACTGAGCCACCCAGGAGCCCCTAAATTCTTTTTCTTTTAAGTTTATTGATGTATTTAGAGAGAGAAGAGCATGCAAGTAGGGGAGGAGCAGAGAGAGGGGGAGAATCCCATGATTCACCCTGTCAGCACAGAGACTGAAATGGGGCTCAATCCCACGAACCACCAGATCATGACCTAAGCTGAGATCAAGAGTCACTCAACTGACTAAGCCTACCAGATGCCCCTAGTTAACTGAATTAATGATTTTTTTAAATTTTTAAAATGTTTTTATTTTTTATTTGAGAGAGAGAACACCTGCATGAGGGGCAGACAGAGGGAGACACAGAATCCAAAGCAGGGTCCAGGCTCTGAGCTGTCAGTGCAGAGCCCAGAGTGGGGCTCAAACCTACAAACTGGGAGATCATGACCTGAGCTGAAGTTGGACCCTTAACCCACTGAGCACCCAGGTGCCCCTGAATTAATGAATTCTTACTTACAAAGCCTGTATCTGGAAAGAAGAATTAGGGTAAAAATGAAAAATATCATGAGAAAGACACTAGAAGTTTTAAAGGAAGAAAGTTTATTGTTATGGTTTGCTAACAAATGTGACAATTAGGATTGTGCTATTTGATTTGTGCCTTGAAGAATTAAAAACACTATCCACTGGAGATATGAAACTAGAAATACACATTTGAAAATTGTCTTCATTGAAGTCCTAGTTAAAATCCCATGATTAGATGAAATGAGCGAAGGGAGAAAGGCAAATCTCCAAGGCACACAGATTACCTACTGTATATAAAGCAAGAAACTTACATTATTCAATTTCATTTTATCAGCCACACTATGATGCAGGTTTTATTTCCACTTACTACAGATGAATAACCAGAAGCTCAAACAGACTACGTGAAAATTCCAAAATGCATAAAGTGTAGGTCAGGAATTAAATCTTGTTGGGATTGACCCCAAAGTCTCTTAGAAAGAAGAGAACACATACATGTAGGAGATAAAATATCAAGCAGGGCAAAAGAAGAACCAAAAAAAAAAAATGTGGAATGTGTTATATAGTTGCTACATTTTGATCTTGACACTTTAATTGATATTTCCTTCTCATGCGTAAATATCACTTGCCACCAACCATGTATTTATTACAGGGGTAAATATGACAGCCTACAATTGAATTATTTTCTTGAAAAGTGACATAGTTGTCCTATTTGTATGTGGCATGAATTAATCCTGTGGTATTGCTAAGTAGGAGTTCAGCATCCACCTGGATAACTACAATTAATGATATTCTAAACGAATCATTCTTAGCACATATTTGCTCATGGTCTCCTTCCCTTCAAATACCTCAAATGAAACATTATATCAGCAATATTGGAAGGGTTTCCATGTTTGTGTTTGTAGGTACAAGAAAACATGTTCTTTTTCTTAAGAAAAAGAGACATGGTGATATCTAGGGTACACTTTATCCTGAAGGGCAGAATTGGTAGCAACTAATTCACTGGGCTTTGTACTAGAGGGTTCAAGTCATGGTCAGCACTTACCAGGAAACTCACTTTGGGTAAGCTGTTTAACTATTACATTGTGACACCTACCACAGAGTAAGATATGTATATGTATATAAAATATGTATATTATGTATACTCTGATTTTCTCAAATAAGTACAACAACTCTTCAAAATAGCTATTACATATTTCATGTTTCAGTGAAGGAAATTGATGTTAATCAAAGTTTAAATTAGGGGGTTCAACTCCAAATTACTTACTGTTACTCACTATGGCCAAACTGCCTGCCTTTCTTTCTTCCAAACTATGCTACATCTGTATCTTTAGCCTTTTCATTCTCTTCCATTCCTTCTATCTTCATGAGACCCTGGCTCAAGGAACTATCCCTCGCAGCACTCTTTGACCCTCAGAGTCTCCTCATGAATCCTTCCTATCAAGCCCTGAGACTTAAGGCTTTTCTATATCAATCTTAGTCTTTCAGTCTAAGACAAACTTTGTCTTTGCATGGATTCCCTCAAAGTTTTTATTTCTCCATCTTCAGTAGAATGCATTTTGGTGTCTGTCCTTATTACTTCAAGGAAATAAACAGCTTCTTCAAATTTCTATGACCTTCTTTTACTAAACTATATAAACCCTAGATAGCATTTAATTCATTCAACCACTCTTCCTGGCAATATCTCACATTCTTGACCACATTCTTCTTAACACTTACAAAATACTGGTTACTAAATGGGCAATGGATTTGGTATACATGTGTTTGAATGCCAGTTTCATCTCTTAATTGTGAAGTTTGAGACAATATTTAAATTCTTCTCTTGAGAATTCACAGGGATCTATTTAGGGGCGATAAAACACACACCCAAAATATAGATTGGTATTCAGGGAGTTAAAAATAAGGAACAATAGGAAATGACTGATGTCTCCTTCAGAGTGGATAAAAGGAGAGCACTTTTCTGAGGAGGAGTTGTTTAGGCTGATACGTAATAAGGAGCCCTGGGAAATAATCTCAGGCAACTCGGAAGGAATAAGCTTTTTGTCTTTGAAGAATTGAAAGAAGGCCTGTGTGTCTAGAGAAGACTAAGCAATAAGAGAGTGACATGACATGGGTGGGAGAGATAAGCTGATGCTAGAGGATGTATGGCTTTGTAAACAGAGGTAAAGGTATTCTAAACGCGAAAGGAAGGCATGAAAGTTTCAAACAGAAAATGATGAGTTTTAAATGCTTAACTATAGTTTTATATGCTTACCTTGCCATATATATATATTTTATATATACATTAATAATAATATTATATATTATATTATATATAATTAACTATATATGAGCAGTTGATCACAGAAATTCAGTAGGAAGATGGATCTCATTTGACTATAAATCTGAAATATTTAGAGGAGAAACACATAGAGATTCTGTGTTACATCAAGAGAAAATTAAAAAACAAACAAACATAGGTCGCTTATGGATGAGCAAATAAAGCATTCAGTTCTGGTGAGTTCCACGCTACTTACCATCTGCACTTATAGATCTAGATTGGAAGATTATAGTCAGTCCCCTTTACCCAATTTTGGTGGGAATCCTCACTCCAACCACTGATGAAATTCTCTGAATTCCAAGTAACAGTTTAAATAATGTTGATGAGTAGTTCAAGGGATTTCCCTCATAGTGCTTTACAGTTGTTATAAGCATTTTGTGAAAAAACCTACAGCAATCTCTGGAACATAGTAGGTGCTTCTGCCAAAGATAGATATGGATATAGATATAGACAGATATAAGCATAGCTATAAATACAGAGATATTTTGTCTTATTGTCAACCCAAAATCCTGGAAAAATAAGTACAAGAAAGAGAGGTACAAAGTAACTCTGAAATATTCCCAAACTCACATAGCTACTCAACTCTAAGCCTAGACCACACAAAATCTTTTATAAATTTGATTGCTTCATATCTACAGTGTTAAAAATATTTATTAACTTCAAGATATTAGAAATGGGTGGATCATGCAAAGCAATACAGAAAATTCAGCTGTGATAAGCAAAATAGAAGGTATTTGGCACTAAATAGAATTTGTATGGCAAAAGACATCAAAAATTAGTATATAAAAAATGTTAACTGGGGAAATATTTGCAGCACAAATGATAAATAATTAAAGCTTCTCATAAAACTAACAAATATGGGGGTCCCTGGGTGGCTCAGTCAGTTAAGCACCCGACTTTTGGTCTCGGTTTGGGTCATGACCTCATGGTTTCATGTGTTCGAGCCCCGCACCAGGCTCTATACTGACAGCGTGGAGCCTGCTTGGGATTCTCTCTCTCTTTCTATCTCTCTCTCTTTGCCCCTCCCCTGCTCATGCTGTCTCTATCTCTCTCAAAAATAAATAAACAAAAAATAACAAATATGGATTCATGCTTACCATAAAAATAACAAATGTAAACTAATTGGCAAATAACTGGTAATAGCTAGCTAGCTAAAGGAGTCCAATGGCCAATAGCATATGAGAGGGTGCTTAACATTAGTAGTCAGGCAGAGAAATATATGTTAAATTAAGTAATGTAGCACATAAGTCTGACAAAAATGTTAAGAAGGAATAGCATACAGCAGTGAGGAGAATTCTCACAGAGATAAATGAAGTCAAAATTTGGGGAATTTTTGGATGTAATATGAGAATTGGCATAAAAAATCCATCAGTGGCTATTAAAATTTAAAATACCATAGCCTTTGACCCAGAAATCCTATTATTAAAATAATCTTATGGAAATAAAATAGCCAAGACATAAGATAAGTACAAGAATTTTACTGCAAGGATTCTTATGTACAAGGATTTTTGATATTCATAGCAGCAAAAGAAAACCCAAAAACAAACAATAGCCATCATCAATAGTGGAGTTGTTTAATAGTTATATCAAATCTGAATTTACTGAGAAAAATTGCTGTTATATGTTTAAATTCAAGTTATAGAAATTATAAAAATATGTGCATAAATGTTTCTTACAACCTTTATTGTAAACAGTTATACCAATAAACCATGCCTGTAGGTTTACATATTTTTATTTATGTCCATATGAAAATTCATAAACGTATGGAAAAATATAAGACATGCTGTTATCATTAGTTAATTCAGAATGTTAGAGGGAGATTAAAAACATCTGCCTTACACTTTTGATTGATTTACTAGAATAAATAAACATGTACTACATTCATAATTTATGCAGATAATACATTTTTAAAAGACATATAAATTGTTTTTAATGGAATAAATGCAATGGTACTGTTCAATTTTCAGGAGAAAATGTTATTTTTCTGTGTCTTCTCCAGCTGCAGCCTCATTTCCAATCTTGCTTTTTCAAACTCACTTTCATCATGAGTTGTTTATGTGGATATTTCTCTGCCCCACAGTGGCTCAATACCAATTAAAGGTTAAAACATCTGAAGTGTATAGTTTATTCCCCACAGAGCCCTAATATGGCTTAGAATATATAGCCCTTTGGCAGATGAGACAAACACAGAACTATTACCTTTTAAAGAAATGAGAGTTGTATTATCTCAATAGAAGACATTTTTTTTCTTTCAAGTTTCTCTGCTTTCTCTGAGTATTACAAAACACGGCAACATAATCAAATAACCAAACAATGGTTGTTTATCATCTTAATACACCAGTGCTCTACTAGCCAATGTAACTAGCCATTATCACTTTATCCCTGCTGTTCTGAAACTAATAAAAACACATTAATAATAAAGTATAGTTAAATATAAAGGGCCATGTAACAAGATGAAGCAATATAAAAGTAAACATTACACAATTAAATACACACCTCCACAAAATTCTTATCATTGGGCCGGTCTGACTGCAGAAACAGTGACACTTATAATTAGAGAAAATAGAATAAAAAAGGTTTAAAGTATTATATTTACATATAGTATGTATACAACTATATGTTACATATAAATAAATATAATATGTAAATATAAAATAAACATATAAAATATTTTATACACACACACACACCAAAAATATCTAAATTGTATTGAGACATGTAAGGATCTCATATTGAGTGACTGATCCTTAGATAAACACATAGGTTGAGCGTGTCAACTCTTTAGCAAAAGCAGAACAATATAACTTACTAAAAAATCCCAGAAAGCAAACATGCAAACATCACCTACATTCTCTGCAAGACGGGGTCAAAAGCACTGACCATTATCTAAACGTGTCCAAGCTGCCTGAAATTTTCAAATTGATATGTCCTTGGACAGCATAAAAGGGATATAATAGTTGGAGGTTGAAGTACATAAAGCACACTGAAGTACAACTTGGAGGGGGAAGGACATAAAGCATTATGTTAAATTAGAGAAATAAGTCAGCATGGCAAAAATTCCAGTCACTTAGAAATTATTTTTAAAATTCTGAGACAAAATCAACTGCATTTGGTAAGCCAATTCTCCACAGATCTCACATTTCTTTATATTTTGTAAGCAGAAGCGTCCATTGCTATTAAGCCAGGGTGTCTTTTTGAGGATGTTTGTACAGCAAAAATCCTTGGAGGTTAAAGATAGTGTCCCCTTCTAAAGCAAGCATGCATTTGTCTTGTATAATAAAGATAATAACTCCCACAAGAGGAAGGATGGACAGGCTCATGTCCATTATAAAAAGTTCTGGGTCGTCTATATTTAGGCTTCCTCTGGGCTCATTTGTGCTTCCCTGGGAGACTTGGGATAAGGGAAAGTGAGAGAAATTTGTTGTTCAAGTGTGCTATGAATGATAAAGGGCTTTGTCAGTGACCAAGGAGTCTCATGTTTCCCCCAGCATCAAAGAAATTGCTAGCTTGTGAGCTTGCAAGTAAAGGGAAGTCTCAGATTCTTCACAGTTCTTCACAGTATTGGAGACAAGACTGGGGTAATTACAGAGACATGGGCTTTTGGGAGTGTGAGGATGAGGGCTTTGTGGCACAGAGAAAGAGATTTGATAAGGAGTTGGCAGGGATCAGCAGCAAACAGCAAATGTATTTTACAAGTGTTTACATTGGATTAGAAAGTTTAAAAGGAATGGGAAAAACAGAGAGAAAGGAAAAGAAGAAAGGGAGAGACGAAAGGAAAGGAGGGAGGGAGAAAAGGCAGAAAAGGTTTCTTTAACACTGTGATTTTAGAAAAATGGCTTTAGGTAATTTCTTCTCAATCTGAAAATGTTTTAATACAAAGATTCTCTTAGTTTTATAAACTTAACACTATCTTAATCCTGTTGGTTAATAATTGTTTTATCTATGTGGTTTTAAGATTACATTTGCCTAAAATATTTTGGCTATGAAAAGTGATATATCTATAAAGTTCAGCTCTAGTCTTTTCATTATTTTTGATTAACAAGACTGACCTAAATACCCTCCCAACAAAAGTTGACTTTTTATTTTAAAATTTGTTAACAAAGCTGTTCAACTTCTTTACATATCATTCCAATGTATATGATTTGCAGTAAAGTCATTTTATGTGTGTGATTCAATGATTTTCATTCTTCTTCTCAATAGGAGGCACCCAAATCAAGAGATTTATTATAAATTTGGAATGATAACTTAAAATAAAGGAAGAAATTTGAATTTATTTAAGTAAAAAATACATATGGAAAATTTGCTAAGCAATAGTACTATAATTTTCCAGACTTTCTTTGGCTTTATTGATCAAAGACTAAAAAATATCTTAAAAGAGAAATTTTGGTTCTTACAGTCTCAAAGGCCACATTTTAAAGAGGTCTCAGCAGATTCTCTTAAAAAAAATGTAAAGAAGATGATTGAAAAGAATAATGAACATATTCATGTGCTAGGTTTCATACTGAGTTTTCAGATCCTGTGGCTTATTTGAGTTTCATTTTTTAAAAAAAAAAGTATTCTTTGGTTAACATTCATTAACCATATCCTGCTGATAACAAGAAACAAATGTGATAGGCAGCTGGATGAGAGCGAATGTAGCAGCATTGAAATTGCCCTGGACTGGTGATCCAAAGACCTACTTTTCTCCAACTTGACAGCTTAAACATGTTATCAAATGAAATGTATGTTAAAATTCTATTTATTTTTCATGTATTGTTATCAATGATGCAGTGAAATAAGGTTTGGTTGACTAAACAATTGAAAGCAGTGCGTGTGTGTGTGTGTGTGTGTGTGTGTGTGTGTGTGTGTACTGTGGGGGCCAAGGGTGGGCTGTCCCTAGATAGGACACAGTTACATGTAGATTATTGTTAACTGAAAACAATCCAGGCACAAAAAACTCAGAAAAAAATTTTGATCTCCTCCCCAACTGCCTAAAAAGAATTTAGATAAAGGACCTGTGCCATGAGAAGATCTACTAATAGAGATTCCTTTTTACCTAAAAGAGTTATCTGCATAATAGGGCAACTTTGTTGTCCAAATATCTCCTCTCACCTTCCTGCTAATGGTTTCCTCCCATTTGTATCCTCAAATACCTACTACCTCTCCTTAGATCAAGATGTTATATAAAGCCTCATGTTGCTCAACTGTCTCTGGAATTTCATGTTTATGTCAATTCTTGGTATGTATGAAATACACACACACACATGGATATACATATATACATATCTATACATTTGTGTGCATATATGTATGTGTGACGGGCAGAAAATGATGAAAACATATATGTGCATATGGAAATATACACATACATATGTGTATATAAATAGAATACACACAAACACATTAATCTGTGGATCTTAATATTCAATCCATCAGCCTTAAATTGGACCTAAAAACTGATATCTATAATCTTATACTGGAGAAATTGAGTGATACAGGAAAAAGTAATTGTATTTAAAAACATTGTTTAAAAAAATAACTTGCTTTCTAGCTTAATTGAATCTATAACACTACTTATTAGTCCTCTCTGGTCAACATAATATCCCTTATTCTTTGGAGACATTTTTGTCATTAAGAAAAATCTACAAATGGAGGCACCTAGGTGGCTCAGTCAGTTAACCATCCAACTTCGGCTCAGGCCATTATATCGCAATTTGCGAGTTGGAGCCACACTTCGGGTTTGTGCTGACATCTCGGAGCCTAGAGCTGCCTCGGATTCTATGTCTCCCTTTCTTTCCCTCGCCTGCTCACACTCTGTCTCTCGAAAATAAACATTAAAACTTTTTTTAAAAAAAGAAAAGTCTACAAATGTATCCACTCTATTATTAAATCTGCATCTATGTGATATTTTCCTCTTCTGATATCTTATTGTTGAAAGCTGAATTACATGCACTCATCCAATTCCCAGCTCAAAATGTATGCTATCAATTGTGTCTTCTTTTTCCTGTGTTGGAATCACTACCTCTCTACCAGTCTCTTCATATTATACTGTAAGCTATTCATGAGATTCTTCTCCATGCGTTTCCCTCACATCAAATTGATCATCAAGTCCTTTCAATGACTCTTCCTTGCTATTTATTAAATCTATCCATCATTCTTTTCTTTTATGTGTTAATTCAGTCTCCTATCGACTGTCTTGCAAATTTTTCATAGCTTCTTGCTTCTAGTCTCGCCCTCTCCTTCTACTCTTCCTATTGCCACCAAATTGATTTCTCTAAAGCAAAAAACTTAGTTTGATTCCCCTGCTTATAATATGTATGACTCACAATCCTTTATACTCTAAAGCCCATACCTCCTAGTTAGCTTACATACCCTTTTAGATATGGTCCCAATCTAAATCTTTTGCTTCATTTCATGTAAATTTATGTTTTATATTTTAATGGAGTGGATATTTTATGACTCCATTCTTTTATATGTAATATTGCTTCAGCTAGGAATAACTACACACATACACACTCACACATACTCTATTTCCTTAGAGTACTCCTAATCAGCTTGGCATGGATAACTAGAAAAGCCTTTTTATATACATGCATAGAGTTAATTACTATATTTGTGACAGCTCTATACATTTAGTATGCTTCTCATTATTAAGTCCATATTGGACTTATATGTGTAATGTATGTGTGTCCATATTTATTTGCCTACCTTGCTGTTCTAGAGGCTGTTTCATGCAGAGAGCATCTTGTTCTTTTCTGCATCTTCTGTGGCTGGTATGAAGAGATTCAAAATATGTATAGTGAAAAAATATGTGGATAAACATTTATCTTTGTGATGAATGACATGATATATTACTAATGTGGAAAGGATATGAATCATCATCAAAATGTATGCTAATCAGATTTCATGAAGAATAGAGAGCATACTGTAAAGAATCTGAGTCCTCTCTGCTTTGCAATTAATCTGTAGATATGCTTCCCAGTTGGCTCTGTCATATTGTTAATGACATATATCATGTAAGACTATCTCTAAATTAAAATATAATCCTCTGAGTGTAGGTTACTGAAAACATAGTCCTCATTCTATAACAAGGCTGTATCACAATTTTTTCTTTTAATTCAAGCCTTTGGAACTCAGATGCTTTTTTCTATGAAAGTAGTATTGCAGATTACTATTAATTTTTTCAAGAAGGTCACAAAAGGCAATTTACCCATAAAATTTCTGATCATAGGGAAGGGGAAGGGGGAACATATAGTTAAGGAGAGGGAGGGAGGCAAACCACAAGAGACTTAAATACTGAGAACAAACTGAGGGTTGATGCGGGTGGGGAAGAAGGGAAAATTGGTGATGGACATG
This sequence comes from Crocuta crocuta, assembly GCF_008692635.1. Lineage (NCBI taxonomy): Eukaryota > Metazoa > Chordata > Mammalia > Carnivora > Hyaenidae > Crocuta > Crocuta crocuta. Next base: position 7,691,728 of record NW_027528818.1, on the reverse strand, counting down.
GAGGAGGGCACTTGTTGGGATGAGCACTGGGTGTTATATGGAAACCAACTTGACAATAAACTTTATTTAAAAATTTTCTGATCATAAACAGTGAATTTTTTCAACTGTATTTAATTATAACTCTGTTTAAAACCACACATTTTCTCCTCCTGAAGGACTGAAACTCTCCACCTCCCACCAATGTGTTCTTTCATCAGAATGCTGAATCTTTGGCAAGGAATGGATTGTATTCAAGGACTTGCACTCAAGTTTTTTTATATTCCAACAGGCTACTTACATTTTTGTAATAGCTTTCTCATGCAGACGAAAAGTTAATGTCTACTTATGTTTTTACTTTTTTTAAGTGTATTCATTTAGAGAGAGAGAGATGTGGGGAGATGTAGAGAGAATTCCAAGCAGGCTCTGCACTGCCAGCATGGAGCCCAGTGTGGGGCTCAAACTCATGAACCATGAGATCATGACTTGAGTGGAAATCAAGAACCCGACGCTTAACTGCCTGAGCCACCCAGACTCCTTGGAAAGGTAACCATCTAGTTTTAAACTCATGACATTTATATTTCCTTTATATTTTACATATTGTGGTAGGTGCTCTAAAGGAAACACAGAGAGAAAGCAAGATAGCAGAGAAGTAGGGAGCTCCGTACATTTCCCTCACCCCCATCGCTCAAACAGAGAAGGCCTAAAGCCATAGGAACCCTTACAGAATCCAGAAGCTTGGGAGGAAAAGGAGACAGAGTCCTCTAAGAAAACCTCATAGCGTGAGTGAGAACTGGGGAAGATAAAAACAGTCTGGGACCAGACACATGGAGAGAGGGGAAGGAGCCCCCTTTGCAGGGAGCCCTGGTGAGTCGAGGTGAAAAGAAAGTGGCTGAAACTGCTCAAGAAACTGTCCCTGTCCCTGGAGAAGAGAAAAACCTCTGCTCAGGACACAGAGAGATCCGATTTCCCTCTGTCCAACTGACCTTGAGCTGGAAGCACTGGTCCCAGGCTACGCTGGGAGAAACGGCTCCTCTGCTCTCCAGCTCGACCCGGAGGGGAAACAACGTGCCTGAAACCGCTCAGCAGCTCTTCTGGCTCAGCTCCATTCCCAGTGGGGAGGCGGCCAGCTTGAAACTGCTCTGAGGGACTCAGCCTGTGGGTTTATATTTTGGGCTGTATCATTGGGACGCACGCAGACTAAAATCTGAAAACAAAGTGTGGCTTGGGACATAGAGCACGGCCCACCTCTGCTACACCCCAGGGCACAGGGAGATTGGACCCAAGGGAGTGATTTGCAACACTTGGTCTGAGAGGGGACTGGGGTGCGCCATTTTTCTCCTCACAACCACCAAGGCGGAACCTCAGGGAAGGGCCCACAGGACGCAGTGGAGGCTAAGACCCACCTCCACCAAACCATGCCCATCCCCACTAGAGAGCTGCTTTTTGGGTTTTTTTGTTTTTTTGTTTTTTTTTTTACTGGAGCCCAGGGCAAGACCAACATAGATACACCACCCACCATGATTAATTCCAGATCAATTCTGTCTATTCAGATATATTTTCCCTTGTCTCATTTGTATCCCTCCCCTCTGCTAGACTGGGCACTCTGGTCACTAGTTTGCTTAAACAGTCACATTTAATCCATTCTCTAGATTCATATTCTACAACTCCACAGCTACCTTTCTTTCTCTCTCTCTTTCTGGAGTAATCAGACTAAATAGTTTCTCTGAGTAACATCATCTTCATTTCTTTCTCCTTGCCTCTTACCATATTCTCCTCTTTCTCTTTCTGAATTCTCTGCATGGTCATTTCATTTCCAATTTTCTTCCTCCCTGCCCTGTCATTTCTATCTTTGTATAAGCTCTTCCATCAGCACTGCATACATCCTGCCCTTTATTTGTAGCTGGGAATTCTGGTTTTATGCTTTTAGACTGTCCTTTGTCTTTTGGGATTTTTTTCTTCTTTCTTTCTTTTCTTCTTTTTTATTTTTTTATAATTTTCTTTCTTTTTTTTATTATTTTTTTTCCTACTTCCTTTTTTTAACCTTTCTTTTTTTTCTTCTTTTCTTTTTCCCTTTCAGATTGCGTGTTTGTTGGATTTGTCTGTGCGTTTCTGTTCTTTTTGTGCCCTGTGTGTTTGTCTGGCTGTCTTCTTTTCCAGGGCTACCTCAAGAAACAAGCCAAAGTACACATGGTGGAGAGTCCCAAATACCACTACAAGTAGGGAAATAAAATAAACAAAGTCTCAATAAGAGAGACGAAGAGACACCATTAAAAGAACACTTCCTGAACAGACACACCCTGGACAGTCAATGAGACTTTTTTAATACAGCAGTACTCTCAGGTGCAGTGTGCATAACAAGATTTTAAAACTGACAAGAGACAGAAAGCTAACCAAAATGATTAAACAGAAGGACTCTCCTCTAAGGAAATTCCAGGAAGAAATGACACTAAAGAACTNTTCCAATTTTCTTCCTCCCTGCCCTGTCATTTCTATCTTTGTATAAGCTCTTCCATCAGCACTGCATACATCCTGCCCTTTATTTGTAGCTGGGAATTCTGGTTTTATGCTTTTAGACTGTCCTTTGTCTTTTGGGATTTTTTTCTTCTTTCTTTCTTTTCTTCTTTTTTATTTTTTTATAATTTTCTTTCTTTTTTTTATTATTTTTTTTCCTACTTCCTTTTTTTAACCTTTCTTTTTTTTCTTCTTTTCTTTTTCCCTTTCAGATTGCGTGTTTGTTGGATTTGTCTGTGCGTTTCTGTTCTTTTTGTGCCCTGTGTGTTTGTCTGGCTGTCTTCTTTTCCAGGGCTACCTCAAGAAACAAGCCAAAGTACACATGGTGGAGAGTCCCAAATACCACTACAAGTAGGGAAATAAAATAAACAAAGTCTCAATAAGAGAGACGAAGAGACACCATTAAAAGAACACTTCCTGAACAGACACACCCTGGACAGTCAATGAGACTTTTTTAATACAGCAGTACTCTCAGGTGCAGTGTGCATAACAAGATTTTAAAACTGACAAGAGACAGAAAGCTAACCAAAATGATTAAACAGAAGGACTCTCCTCTAAGGAAATTCCAGGAAGAAATGACACTAAAGAACTGCTCAACACAGATATAAGCAACATAACTGAACAAGAATTTAGAACAATAGTCATAAAATTAATCTCTGGGCTTGAAAAAGCATGGAAGACATCAAAGAAACTATTGCTACAAAGACTATGGAGCTTAAAAATAGTTGTGATGAATTAAAAAAATGCTATAAATGAGATGCATAATAAAATGGAGGCGTCCAATGCACGGATTGAAGAGCCAGAGAGGAGGGTAGATGAATTAGAAGACACAATTATAGAAAAGGAGGAAGCTGAGAAAAAGAGAAATAAACTGATCCAGGAGCACAAAAGGAGAATTCAAGAGCTGAGTGATACAATAAAATAGAACAATATCTGCATCATAGGAATTCCAGAAGAGGAAGAGAGAGGGAAAGGCACTGAAGAAGTACTTGAACAAATTATAGCAGAGAACTTCCCCAATCTGGGGCAGAAAACAGACATTGAAATCCAAGAGGCACAGAGAACTCCCCTCAGACATAAATTGAATTGATCTTCTGCACATGTCATAGTGAAACTGGCAAAATATAAGGACAAAGACAGAATTCTGAAACCAGCTAGCAATAAAAGGGCCCTAACATACAAAGGGAAACTTATCTGGTTACAGACCTATCTGCTGAAACTTGACAGGCCAGAAAGGAATGGCAGGGAATCTTCAATGTGATGAATAGAAAAAAATATGGAGCCAAGAATCCTCTACCCAGCAAGCCTGTCATTCAGAATAGAAGGAGAGATATAAGTCTTACCAAATAAACAAAAATTGAAAGAATTCGTCACCACTAAACCAGCCTTACAAGATATCCTGAGAGGGACTATACGAGGGAAATGTTGCAAGGAATGCAAGGTACCAGAGACATCACCACAGGCATGGATCCTACAAAGAACACAATAACTCTAAACCAGTATTTTTCAATAATAACACTGAATGTAAATGGGCTGAATGCTCCAATCAAAAGACATAGGGTAGCAGAATGGATTTAAAAAAAACAATAACCATCTATTTGCTGTTTACAAGATACTCATTTTAGACCTGAGAACACCTTCATATTGAAAGTAAGGGATGGAGAAATATCTATCATGCTACTTAAAGTCAAAAGAAAGCTGGAATAGCTATACTTATATCAGACAAACTGGAATTTAAAGTAAAGTCAGTAACAAGAGATGAAAGAGGACATTATATAATACTTACAGGGTCTATCCATCAGGAAGAGCTAACAATTATAAATTATGCCTCGAATACAGAAGCACCCAAATACATAAAACAATTAATCACAAACAGAAATAATCATATGGATAAGAATGTGCTAATAGCAGGGGACTTTAATACTCCATTTACAGCAATGGATAGATCACTAGACAGAAAATCATTAAAGAAACAATGGACTTGAATGACACATTACCAGACGGATTTGAGAGATATATTTAGAACTCTACATCCTGAGGCCATGGAATTCACTTTCTTCTCAAGTGCACATGGCACATTGTCCAAGATAGATCACATACTGGGACATAAAGCAGCCCTCAATAAATATAAAAGAATTGAGATTATACCATGCAAACTTTCAGATCACAATGCTATGAATTCAACCACAGGAAGAAGTCTGGAAAACCTCCAAAAACATGGAGATTAAAAAACACACTACTAAAGAATGAATGGGCTAATCAGGAAATTAGAGAAGAAACTTAAAAATATATGGGAAAAATGAAAATGAAACTACAACAATTCAAACTCTATGAGATGCGGCAAAGGCAGTCCTGAGAGGAAAGTACATTGCACTCCAGGCCTATTTCAAGAAATCAGAAAAAGTGCAAGTACAAAATCTAACAGTGCACCTAAAGCACTAAAAGGAGAGCAACAAGAGCACTCCAAACCCTGTAGGAGAAGAGAAATAATAAAAATCAGGGCAGAAATAAACAATATAGAATCCAAAAAAAAAACAGGTGAAAAGGTCAATGAAACCAAGAGTTGGTTTATTGAAAAAATAAAATTGACAAACGTCTAGCCAGGCTTCTCAAAAAGAAAAGAGAAAGCACCCAAATAGACAAAATCATGAATGAAAATGGACGTATTCCAACTAACCCCTGAGAAATACAAGCAATTATCAGGGAATACTAGGAAAAATTATATGCCAACAAATTGGACAACTTAGAAGAAATGGACAAATTCCTAAACACACACTCACTACCAAAATTCACATGGGAAGAGATAGAAAATCTGAACAGACCCAAAACTAGTGAAGAAATTGAATCAGTTATCAAAAATCACGCAACAAGTAAGAGCCCTGGGCCAGATGGCTTCCCTGGGGATTTCTACTACACATTTAAAACAGAGTTAATACCCATTCTTCTCAAGCTATTCCAAAAAATAGAAATGGAAGGAAAACTTCTGGACTCATTCTTTGAAGCTAGCATCACTTTGATTCCCAAGCCAGACAGAGACCCAGCAAAAAAAAAGAAAACTACAGGCTGATACCCTTGATGAATACAAATGCAAAAATCCTCAACAAGATACTTGCAAATCAAATGCAATTGCACATAAAAAGAATTATCCACCATGATCAACTGGGATTCATTCCTGGATTATAGGGTTGGTTCAGTATTCGCAGGTGTATCAATGTGATACATCACATCAACAAAAGAAAAGATAAAAATCACATGATCCTGTCAATAGATGCAGAAAAAGCATTTGACAAAATACAGCATCCCTTCTTAATAAAGACCCTCGAGAAGGTCGGGATAGAAGGAACTTACTTAAACATCATAAAAGCCATCTATGAGAAGGCCTCAGCTAACATCATCCTCAATGGGGAAAAACTGAGAGCTTTCCCCCTGAGATCTGGAATATGACAGGGATGTCCATTCACCACTGTCATTTAACATAGTGCTGGAAGTCCTAGCATCAGCAATCAGACAACAAAAGGAAATAAAAGACATCAGAATTCGGAAAGAAGAAGTCAAACTTTCACTTTTCGCAGACAACATGATACTCTACATAGAAAATCCGATAGACTCCACCAGAAGCCTCCTAGAACCGATCCATGAATTCAGCAAAGTTGCAGGATACAAAATCAACGTACATAAATTGGTTGCATTTTTATACACCAACAATGAAGCAACCGAAAGAGAATTCAAGAAGCTGATCCCATTCACAATTGCACAACAAAACCGTAAAAATACCTAGGAATAAACCTAACCAAAGATATAAGATATCTGTATGATGAAAACTATAGAAAACTTATGAGGGAAATTAAAGAAGACGCAAAGAAATGGAAAAACATTCCATGCTCATGGATCGTAAGAATAAATATAGTTAAAACGGCATTATTACCCAAAGCAATCTACTCATTCAATGCAATCCCAATCAAAATTGCACCAGCATTCTTCTCAAAACTAGAACAAACTATCCTAAAATTTGTACGGAACCACAAAAGACCCCGAATAGCCGAAGTAATATTGAAGAAGAAAACCAAAACGGGAGGCATCACCATTCCAGACTTTAACCTCTACTACAAAGCTGTTATCATCAAGACAGTATGGTATTGGCACAAAAACAGATACATAGACCAATGGAATAGAATAGAGAACTCAGAATTGGACTCACAAATGTATGGCCAACTAATCTTTGACAAAGCAGGAAAGAGTATCCAATGGAAAAAAGACAACCTTTTTAACAGATGATGCTGGGAGCACTGGATAGCAAGATGCAGAAGAATGAAACTAGATCATTTTCTCACACCATACACAAAAATAAACTCAAAATGGATAAAGGACCTGGATGTGCGACAGGAAACCATCAAAACCCTAGAGGAGAAAGCAGGAAACAACCTCTTGGACCTCAACCACAGCAATTTCTTACTTGAAACATTCCCAAAGTCATGGGAATCAAGAGCAAAAATGAACTATTGGGACCTTATCAAAATAAAAAGCTTCTACACGGTAAAGGAAACAATCAATAAAACTATAGGCAACTGATGGAATGGGAAAAGATAGTTGCAAATGACATATCAGATAAAGGACTAGTATCCAAAATCTATAAGGAACTCACCAAACTCCACACCCAGAAAACAAATAATCCAGTGAAGAAATGCGCAGAAGCCATGAATAGACACTTCTCCAAAGAGGACATTCAGATGCCCAACAGACACACGAAACGATGCTCAGCGTCCTTCCTCCTCAGGGAAATACAAATTAAAACCACACTGAGATACCACCTCACACTGGTCAGAGTGGCTAAAATGAACAACTCAGGAGACTATAGATGCTCACGAGGATGCAGAGAAATGGGCACTCTCCTACACTGTTGGTGGGAATGTAAACTGGTGCAGCCCCTCTGGAAAACAGTGTGGAGGTTCCTCAAAAAATTAACAATAGAACTCCATTATGACCCAGCAATAGCACTGCTAGGAATTTACCCAAGGGATACAGGAGTGCTGATGCATAGGGGCACAAGTACCCCAATGTTCATAGCAGCAGTCTCAACAATAGCCAAATCATGGAAAGAGCCTAAGTGTCCATCCACTGACGAATGGATCAAGAAGACATGGTTTATCTATAAATGGAATACTACATGGCAATGAGAAAGAATGAAATCTGGCCATGTGTAGCAAGATGGATGGACCTTGAGGGTGTTATGCTGAGTGAAATAAGTCAGGCAGAGAAGGACTGATACCATATGTTTTCATGTATAGGTGGATTAGGAGGAACTTAACGGAGGACCATGGGGGAGGAGAAGGGGGAAAATAGTTGGGGAGAGGGAGGGAGGCAAACCATGAGAGACTCTCGAATGCTGAGAACAAACTGAGAGCTGATGGGCAAGGAGGAGAGAAGAAGGGAGGTGATCGCATGGAGGAGAGCACTTGTGGGGATGAGCACTGGGTGTTATATGGAAACCAACTTGACAAGAAACTATTTAAGAAAAAAATAAATAAAGTACAATAAAGGAAACAGAGGTCTCTGACCCTGGCTAGGTTTTTAGGACATTGAGAAAAATAGGGAACTGAAAGACCCCACTTTTTTTAATCATATAAAATATTCAGTAGTACTAGATGTGAGATGAATATGTTTCATTTGGGTTCTTGAACGTCATGCTAAGAGTTTTACCCTCAAGCGGTATGCATTAAGATGTCATGAAAAACTTTGGACATACACTTTAGAAAGTTTAATTAGGAAGCGATAGCTATTAGAGCTTAGAAGGGACAGCGACTTCTAGAGGATCAGTTAGGCTACTGCAATGGTTTAATCTCTGCTTAAAATTAAGGAGCAATGATCAAATGTCTCCAGTAAAAGACCAAAATCCTACCCAGACACAAAACTATGCTGAAACATCACATACGATGGTGAATGGTTTCATAAGACAATGAGGGTTACCAATCCTTAAAACATTCATAGTTACAGGAATTACTACATTTAACGTATGCATGAAATCTCAAATATTTCATGTCAGGCATCTTTATACCAGGCACCTAACAACACATAATTATCATTTGAGAAAATATCTTCTTGTCATAGTCTGTCATAATGATGTATAATCTGGTTGTTAGGAAATATTTACCACAAGAATGAAAATGCTTTGTTTTATTTTTAATTGTTTATTTATATTTTACAGAGAGAGAGAGAGGGCAAGAACAAGGGAGGGGCAGAGAGAGAAGGGAACAGAGGATCTGAAGACGGCTCCATGTTAACAGCAGAGAGCACGATGCAGGGCTCAAGCTCACAGACTGTGAGATCATGGCCTGAGCCAAAGTCAGATGCTCTGAGCCTAGGTCGGATGCTTACACGACTGAGCCACCCCGGCACCCTACAATGAAAATGCTTTGAAAGATATGTGATTTTCTCCATCTGCTATACAGAAAGCATGGGTGGTTCTACAGCATATGTAAGTATGTCAACTCTGAAATTCTGAAAATAATGTTCCTGACTAACAAAAATTAAGCTAACAAGACAATTAAATTGAAAAAATGAAACTTTAACAGATGCTTGAAGAAATCCTGACATTAAGCATATTGAGGCAAGCTTAATTTTTTGGATCACTGACATCCCACTCTGTGGTGGCAGAGTATAAGAAAATACGAAGATCCATGGAGAAATGTGATAATTACAGTATTTGGTGGCAACATATTTGTCATCACACTCTGGCATCTTCCTTTTCAAGACTTCACAGTGGAGAAAAATACAAGCATGTAGTGTTTTATGGTGACGGTTGTTTTCTATCAAGAGGAGGAAACAATTCTGTTTACTTTTTTCTTATACACATACACACATAGAAGAGAAATGCCACCAAATATGGCTGAAAAGTTACAACATACTTAAAGATATGTATTTTAAAATCTAGATTGAAAACTGAAATTTTTCAAAAGAAATTTCTTTTGACATAGAGAAGCCTCTCTAAAGGTGATGAGTTTACTAAATGTCCCTTTTTAGCAAGTTGAAAGCTATGTAATTTTGGATACAGAATCCTCAGTAAACTATAACATTTAGATATCTGCTGTAGCAATAATTTTCTCTTCAGACCCATGACCTGACAATCAAGCCATTGGTAATTGCCAGGAATCCACACATACTCTCACCTTCAGCCATTTTTTCCTCCCACATAAAGTGGATGGCCAGGTGTAATACTCATAGTTCTGCCTAATGGGAAGGTTATTTTCCTAACTGCCTTTCAAAATCAGCCCTGAATATAACCATCATATAGCCATCATCCATTCTTAGCTTTTGACTTCAAATCAAACTGACCTATCCTTAAATCAGGAGTTGGAAATTTCCTCCTCTGTTACCACTGGTATGAACTGCTTATCCCCACCTCCTCCTGCTATCGTCATAGGTGAAAACTGGGGAAATGGCTCTGAAGTAACTGTCATAAAATGTCTGGGGGCCTAGGATCCCTGCTCAATAAGCTTATCCATGCCTCCTCTTCCTGCTCAATTTCCATTTTAGGATGGACTACTCTTTGGGCCCATACAACTTTATGATTTGGAGAAGGTCTTAGTCTGTTTGGACTGCTATAACAAAATACCACTAACTGGGTAGTTTATAAACAGAAATTTATTTCTCACAGTTCTTGAGACTGGAAGTGCAATATCAGGGTGTTGGCATGGTTAGGTGAGGGCTCTCTTTCAAGTTACAGACTTTTCATTGTGTCTTTACATGGCAGATGGACTAAGGATCTCTCTGGATCCTCTTTCACAAGAGCACAGATCCCATTCATAAGGGTTTCACTCGTGTGTCTAATCCCCTTCCAAAGGCCTCACTTTGTAATACCACCACCTTTAAGAGTCATAATTTTGACATATGAATTTTGTGGAGACACAAACATTTAGATCATAGCAGAACGTCTGATGTAACCCAGATCACAGAAACATGGTCATATGGTGGCCTGTCATCTAGTGGTCCATGTCTACAGAATCCCCGTGCCAAGAGCTACTTCCAGAGAAGCACACAAACAGAATCCCAGGATACTTTGTTATAATGTTTTTCAAAGGAGCTTGACAAATGCTACATACTAAATATTTTCCAATCATTGACATCTCTAGAGCCATAGGGCTTCAGGTGTCATCTGGACCTACTGGCAGAACAGCTTTCCTTATGGCCTAGACCTGCTACAGAGCCCTTTATGCTGTGAATGCCACTCAAAATTCAGTACCCTCTGGACACTCAAATGACTATCACCCAGTATGGCAGGAGCAGTATTCCTAGGTTTGGGGTATGTTGCCTCAAGAACTCAAAGAGGTCTATCAAGAGCTGTGTTTCATTCATTGTGGTTAGGGATTGGCATGTCCCTGAATAAAAACTGACTGAAGTGACATTTCACTGAATCTTAATTCTATACTTTGGAGCATTTATGTGATGGAACTAAGCTCTCCTAATTTAGCTACCTCTTGCTCATCCTGTCTGGTCAACTTGATGCCTTTGTTTTAATGAATCAGTGTGATATCCTATTGGATTCTAGGTGTTACAGGCCTCTTCAGAATATGACAGAGGGTAGGAGAGCTAACATATCATTTATGCAACACTGCCAATGAATACTGTGTTCCATCTTAGGCAAATGCAAACTGTTCCTGATCCTCTGGGTTAAACAGAACAACTGCATATCACATACCGAAGGCTTTATTAATCACCTCTAGTAATAATTCCACATCCATCACGGCAACAGCTGTGAATGGGACTATCACTTGGTTGAGCTTCCAGTGGTCTACAGTTATTTTCTATGACCCATCTAGTTTCTGCAGATACCAGATTAGTGAAGGAAATTATAAGATAAGGAACATTATTCCTGAAACTTTAGTTTTTTACTGGTAGATCTAATATTTGCCATGTCTCCCCAACCCAGGATACAATCCTACTTTTGATTTACTATTTTGAAGTCATTTTTTAGGGTTTCAGTTTGGTGTTCCCCAAAGACCAAGTACCCAGTGTAAGGTTGATGCCAACTGCCAAGTATATCAATTCCAATATTATACTCAGGAAGTTGGAAAATGACCATTGGGAGGGTATGTAAACTAATGAAGCCCACTGTGAGCTGGGCTTCAGCCAAAACTCCATTTACTGCCTGGTTCTGATAAATCTCCATTTTGAGTGGAATCATGGTGATACTTTAGGTCTCCAAGCATCAGTGCCAACTCAGACTTTATGTCCAATAATCTTCAAAATGTCTAAGAACCACTTCCTCCAGTGTGCCTGAGTAAATGGCCATAGTTTCCTATGGGCACAACCTGGAGGAATTATATATATTCTTTGGAGTGTTTCAAGTTCCTCCATTTTAGGGACATAGAGACCAGTTCTGTCAAAAGATTTCTGGTTTAAAAACTGACTCAGGACTGACACCTAAACAAAAAATCTTATTTTCATTTTCTAACTCCTCTAATTCTGGCCTTTTTCTAGTTGTGGATGTTAAATAACACCCTTTTCAGCCACCTTTCTATTTTGTGCCTTGGAACACCACATTCTGTGAACCATTTCCACAGTGTTTTGTTTGTCAGTCCTTTTTCTACCCCTCCAACTTCACTGCTTCTAATCGTAATTTCAGTTTCCTGGCCTATTTTGTGACTGAGTGGTGCACCTGGTCCCTATTACTTTGGGGTCCAATCATGCCCATGTGGAGCTCAGCTCTGTGACCAGACTCCTCTCCCACTCTTCGTCTTGGTCTGCAGAAGAGATGAATTCCATAGTGATGCTGGTCTTCCTCCCACAACTCCTTCCTCATGTGTCCTCTGGGCCCTTATGCCCAACATAAACTTGTGGGATTTTTTTTCACTTTGCATAATATATCCGTTGCAAGATGTCCTCTTAACTTCAGACTCTTTATTTCTCTCTACTCTCTACCAGAGCAACTGAATCATTTTCACATCACTCAGCACTGACCATTGCTTTCTCTAGACTTCTCAAAGCCACCCCAACAGTGAGTTCACTCCTGGAAAAGACTGAAGAATGGAGTGAAATCTGTAAAGTGAAAACAACCACTACAAGTTACATATATCCAATGGAGGAAATCTTGCCATTTGCAACAACATAGAACTTGAAGGCATAATGCTTAGTGAAACAAATCAGAGAAAGGTAAATACTGCATGATCTCATTTATATGTGGAGTCTAAAAAAAACCAACCAAACAAGCAAACCAAAACCAAAACCAAACTCATAGTTTACAAAGAACATATTGGTGATTGCCAGAGTTGGAGGGTAAGGGGTGAGTAAAATGGGTGAAAGTGGTCACAAGGTACAAACTTCCTTTTATAAAATAAATAAGACATGGGGATAGAATGCACAACATGGTGACTATAGTTAATAATACAGTGTTGTATATTTGAAATTTTCTAAAAGAGTAAATCTTAAAAGTTCTGTACACAAGAGAAATATTGTAACTATGTTTGGTGACGGGTGTTCACCCTTTCACCTGTGATGATGATTTCTCAGCATATACAAATATAGAATCATACAGAATGTGTTGTGTTGCACAACTAAAATTAATATGTTGTATGTCAATCACCTAAGTAAAACAAATTGAACTACCATATGATCTAGCAATCCCACTTCTGGGAATACATACTAAAGTAACCATTATCTTGAAGAAATATCCTTACTCTAGTGTTGATAACAACATTATTGACAACAGCCTAAGTATGGAAACAATCGAAATGTCCATTGATGGATGAATGGATAAAGAAGATAGCATATATATACAATGGAATATGATTCAGCCTTTAAAAAGAGGGAAATCCTATCATTTGTGACAACATGGATAAACCTGGGCTTATGCTAAGTGAAATAAGCCAGGAAGAGAAAGACAAATACTGTATACTGCAAGGTGTCACTAATATATAGAATCTAAATGAATAAGGTTTGAGATCTAATGTATAACATGGTGACTATAGATGATAACATGTATTATATAATTGAAATTGGCTGAGAATAGAATTTAAATATTCTCACCAAATGAAAAATATGTAAATAATTGAGGTGATGGATGTGTTAATTAACTCAATTTGCAGGTTTCCTTTCACAATAAACACATATATTAAATTATCAAATTATTGTATCATATACTTTAAGTATCTTACAGTTTTTTGTCAATTATATCTCAGTAACACTGGAAAAATCTGTAATTAAAGTAAGTACCAGAAAACGCCCCCCAAACTCCCCAAACCTGTGTTCTGGGCATTAGTGTTAATAGTGCCCCTTCTCATTCTCAAGAGACTACTTTGTATGATGAATTATATGGTCATCCAGATTAGAAAATAACTCTCCTATATTTTATGCACATCATGGATGTATACTTTTTCCTCTATTGGTAATAAAGCTATTATTTATTGAGCATTCTATGCCAGGGATATATCTTATATACATTACCTTATTTAATCCAACAAATTATTATCTCTGATCTCTAAGGGAGATTAAATAATTGGTCAGATACTATCTTGCTGATAAGAGATAGGAACAGAATACAAAAACTGTTCTGATTCCATAGCTTCTGTATTATGACTCTTCCTGTTCATCTCCATTGACATGTTCTTTTAATAGTTAACTGAAAATATTTCCATTTCTGTCACTAATTTCTCTAGACCTTAGTTTCCTCATGTCTAAAAGGAAGAGATTGACTATATAATTTCAAATGTTTCTTTTAAACATGAAATCCTATGACCCTACATTAAGAAGCAGGTTTTATTACTATGGTTATCAAGTTGGTTCCTATAACCTGAATTTTGTCAAACATGGAGAAACATACCAATTAAAAACATGAATTCTTTTAAAAGCAACCACTGGGTGTTTTTGAAAAGTTTAATTATTCTCTAAAAAACATTTCTGTAAGGGCAACACCACAGAGATAACTTAATATTGTTCAGTAATAAATACGAAGGCATAGTCATTCTTTTTTCTTGAATTTATTTTTTTATTTTTAGCATAGTTTCCACCATCAAGTGGATCTATAAAGCCTTTTAAGAGCAATAGCAGTCACATGCTTTCATCCCATTCTTTTAGCTCTTTCTTGAAGCATTTATCTTCCTATCTATAAATAACATGCTTACAGTGCTACTCTGTGATTTTTTTAAAGCCCATCCCTATAGGCTTCATACTATGAATACTAGGGACTAAATTCTCTCATGTTCTCCACGTTTCAAACCACCATTTGTGTGTGCACTCACACACACTTCACACTTCTTAGCCCCTTTCCAAAATATGTTAATGATGTAACTTTATTAGTTTAATATCCAGGGTTGATATTATGGTAAATAAGGATATGAAGACCAGCCCCAATTTAGTCTTAATGTGTACCAGATGGAGTTTCCCCTTCTGGCAGAACTTTGGTTTCCAAGACAATTATTTTCCTTATCATTTGCTCAGCTATCTAAGAATTTATCACTAATTTGCTCTAAAATCTCTTGTGTTAATATCCACCTCCGCTTAATACATTCAAATACGTCAGATATTTTACCTACTGAATTTCTTTCTTCAATAGTCGATGCTTTACCGACTGAGCCACTCAGACGCCCGCCCCTACGTACTTAACGTCTTGAGGGAACTCTTTCTTCAGCGTTGCTAAGTCTCCAGTCTTGACTGACGGTTCTTGAGACTTGTGACCAAGGATCTTCCTCTCTCATTCCCGAGATACCTTTCTCCTCATTTTACATTGAATCTTCTTCCTAGGTCACATAGGTTTCTTTTTTTCTTTCTTGTTTTATTTCTTTATTTTGGTGAGTTATAACAACTAGTAACTTCCTAAGAAAAAAGGCAATGAAGATAATTTTGAGGTTAAATGTCTAAGAATAATTTTCTATTATCAAATTTCATTGACTTTTGATTTATGTTTTACAAACAATTTCCCCTCGGGATTTTAAAGATGCTTTTTATTTTCTCCTGCTTGCCTGTGATATAAAGATATCTGATGCCATTCTGATTCCTGATCCTTTTCAAGTGACCTATATCTTTTTACTCTGTGGAAACTTTTAGGACCCTTTCTTTGCTGAACTTAAGTTTTCCAGCATTTCAATTTGATAGGCTCTGGTACAGGGAGTACTGGGCACCAAGTGGCTTATTTGTACCTAGAAAACATGTTCTACTATTTTGGGAAACTGTCTTAGATGATTTCTTTGATATTTCACACTTGCCCTGTTCTTTTTTTTTTTTTCATTTCAGAAGTATTGTTTTCCTCTAATTTTCTAAACTTCTCCCAACCATTTCTCATCAACTTTTCTATTTTCCAACTTTCAATTTTATCCTCCAAACTTTCAAACGAATATTTGAAAAACATTTCTGAACACACACATGTATTTATAGCTTTTTTATTTTTAGGTCTCTGAACAGTCCTTTTGTTTCATGGCTTATTATAATATCTTTTATTTTTCTGGGTACATTAATAAATTAGTTGAATTTTTTTTATCCCTGAACTGTTTTTTCTTGTTTTCTCCATGTTTCTTTCTACTTATTCCTGTTGCACATTTTGGTCTGCTTTTCCTGGTAGCACCTTCCTCAAATTAATGATCTCTAGCTATTTGCTAATATATATGATCAGTGCGCTAAAAAGAGAATTGAAAATGCTCTGTGCAGGAAGCAGCATTGGGCTGGCAAAACCTCAGGGAAGATAATTCCGTCTCCTGCCTGTGAAGATTAAATTTATCTGTAAACATTCTTTTCTTTTAACTTTATTTATTTATTCTGAAGAGCGAAAGTGGAGGGGGACAGAGAGCATGAGCCAGGGAGGGGCAGAGAGAAAGAGAGAGAATCCCAAGCAGCCTCCACACTGTCAGCACAGAGCCTGATGTGGAGCTTGAATTTATGAACTGTGAGATTATGATGTGAGCCAAAATTAAAAGTCAGAAATTTAACCAACTGAGCCACCGAGGGGCCCCTATCTGTAAACATTGTGATGACCAAGAGAAGAAAGGAGCAGGAAGACACAGGTCTTAGTATATGAACATTCATGTTAACCCTCTATTTTTAATGGTAAATGTCCTTTTAAGTGAAAGATAGAAAGAAAGAAAGAAAATGTCTCTTAGGTACTGTTAGCTTTATTCACATTATTCCTAAGTTGTTAGGTATTTATGTAAAAGTTGAATATGAATACCTTCTGGATAAGTGTATTCAACATACCAATAAAAATATGAAGAAAATTCCAATTTGTCAATAAAGATGTAAAGGTGTATGACAAAATGTATAATATAGTATAGTACATACTATGTATTCATATAGAACACCAAGTCATACTTGACAAAGTGTTCCAATGAGGAACAGGTTGGAACTCAAGACAATCATATTTCTCTCAGATATATGCTACCCTTCACTTGACTGTTCAGCAAAAAGTCCATTCAGTGTCTTCAATCTTATTCTGGAGAATTAGAATTCCCTTCCATTAGATTAATTCATGTAGAGGTTCTTTGTGCTTGGGGAGCTATTGTTGATTTCTCCATGATGATAACGTGTAAAGTCTTTACTAAGAATTAGACATTCTATTCTCTGCTATTTTATTTTGCATCAAGGATATAATATCAAAACATCTATGCATATTATTTCTTTTCTCATTATTTTTCAGTACTGAGACCAAAGATAAACCCTCACAGATTCCTACCAGTATAATCATCTCAAAATTTTCAGTGAAGATTGAGCTTTCACATTTAATTCTCTCCTCTCTTTAGACAAAATCCACAGGTTCTGTCATAGGGTGTATGATGGGTGATGGAAAAAAGGAGTTGATGAATTTTAAAAGCTGTTTCAGTACAGGACAACGTGGCTTATCACGCATATAAATCTTTATAAAGTGTTCTCCCTTGAGCCAGATGTGGATTCTGGCAATGCCTACTCCTATGCAGGTATCAGACCTCATAAAATCAAATATAAAATTCAGCAAGCCAGAGTATTTCTATCTTCTCTAAATTACATGGAAATTTCATA
This sequence comes from Crocuta crocuta, assembly GCF_008692635.1. Classification (NCBI taxonomy): domain Eukaryota; kingdom Metazoa; phylum Chordata; class Mammalia; order Carnivora; family Hyaenidae; genus Crocuta; species Crocuta crocuta. The sequence goes on along the minus strand of NW_027528818.1, from coordinate 7,674,265 downwards.
TAATGGAGGAGTTAGGACAAACCATGTAGAAGTAACTTTTGCTTCACCAATCCATTGTGAATTTGGTACTCTAACATATTTTCTGATTCTAACTAGTCTTAATAAAATTATCTGAGTTGTAGAAGTTTGTATTCTCACCATAGCACAGTGAGGATTTAGAAAGCTTTGGCAACTGAAACAGCCACTCCTGACTGCATGTGGCACTTTTTCCCTATGTTCAGTTATTCAGCAAAGTTCTCACTGTCTATCAATGGACTTGCTCCCTTGCTTCCTTTAAACTGGCCAGGAGATTTTACTATATATAAAAAATAACCCAGCTTGTTTACCTTGCCAGCTGATGCAACATAGCAAGGGAAGATCAAGGTAGTAGGTGGACAAGGACAGCATTCTTTGTTTGCTTCCCAAGTGACCCAGGTTAAAGTTAACTCTCCTTTTTAAACATTTGGATTGATATTGACTTCTACATTTTGTCTTTTTTTTTTTTTTTTTTTGAGAGAGCAAGCGGGGAGGGGCATAGAGAGAGGGAGACAAGAATCTGAAGCAGGTTCCAGGCTCTGAGCTGTCAGCACAGAGCCCAACGTGGGGCTCGAACTCATGGACCGTGAGATTATGACCTGAGCCGAAGTCGGACACTTAACCAACTGAGCCACCCAGGCTCCCTGACTACTACATTTTGGACTAGCTATCATTTGATATATCTTTTCTATTAATATGAGAAATTAAATGATCTGTATTTACAGTATACATGTCTTATTCTCATGTACTTGCCATGAATTAAAACCCATTATGGTCCAGGAAGAAGAACACCTAAACTATCACTACATACAAAACAACAATAACAACAACACATATTGCTCATAAATGATATTATCCAGAAAGGGCATCGGCAGTATTCCTAAGAAAATAAGATAAAATCCACTTTATATTGATTCATACTGCAAGTTTAGGCGATGTTATTAAATGAACTGAATATTTTTAATGCTGGGTTTATTAATACTTATTTTGGCACTTTATGAGAGACGATAAAATATTATGCTCATTGACAACTTCTGATAGAGGAATAGAGTGAGAAAGAATAAATAAGCAAACCAATAAGTGAGCGTGTAGTGAGGTGAATGCAGTCTACTGTTATTAGAAATCCTCCAGATGAGTTAAGGTTGGGGGAAAAAATGCTCACTCGATTTCCACAATTCTTTGCTTCACACTTTTATTTCAGATTTTTGCTCTAAGTTCATAAGGGACTATTATTGCAGTGCTGTGAAGTAGACAGAATCCTTCCTCAGAAATTGCTTATTTTCTGTTTACTTTGATATTTAAAGACTCTTAGAGAAACGGACATTTTCCTTTAATCCTTCTATTAATTAATTAATTTTTACTTATGGCACATTTCTAGAAGTAAATGGAAAGATCCATTTATCTTATGTCAAAGTGTTTTTGAGAGTCTATAAAGACTGCATTTAGAAAATTCTAGTTAATCATTTTTACATAAACTGATTTGGATTTGCTCAAATATAAATAAAGTTAATTCAGTTACTTTTTCATCATTTTCCAATTATTGTCATCAAAAAGAACTAGTTAAAAATAAATTTCCACTTAACCTAGTTGTGGTTGTTATACACAGAATTCAATTAAATATTAAATATAGTTACTGGCTATTAATGACAAACTCTATGATAGTAGTGTATAGTATATCAGAAATTTGTATTGTAGTTTTACAATGGCTTACCAATATAGGCAGGTTGTTTAGACCAGAACACTTATCTTCCCATATGTAAACCAAATTTAAATAAATTATTGAATATTTAAGTGTATTTAAGAATATTTAAGTTCTTATTTCACATTTAACACAAAATTAATTCAGCCTCTAACCTATAAAGAATTAGAGTGTCAGGGTTCATTTACCTCTCAATATACTTTCATAGGTAGCAATGCTCTTATAAAAAGAAGTCTGAAACCAAAATACGATCTTGTGGAGTGGAGAGATTTTTAATTGAGCTCCTTTATTCTGAGATATCTGTACATCCTCTGCCACTAAAATCACCTACAGCACCTCCAGAATTTTAGTCCAGAGATTTTCATATCCATCAAACCAATAGCATAAGGAGAAATTATTTTCCCTAAAAATAATTGAGTTCATAAAAATAATATAGAATGAAAAATACAAAGAAGGCTCAAGGTGGGGGAAGATTTTTAAATGAACATGAACTCAGAGAGAGGTTGTAATTTGATACATATGCTGTGAACCCCCAGAGAGAAACAGCAATGTGGAATTGCCATTAAGTTTCTGGGAATGTGGAAACTTCATTTCTCATGCCAGGATATGTGAAGCAAAGCTGGGTTCCCAAATGTGAAACTGTCTCACAGGCAGAGTTTTATTTTTAAAAATTTTACAACTGTTGGTGGAAACTTCAGCCATTTCAAAACACCAGATAGATTGTTGGTTTTTTTAAATCAGTAGCGCAAGAATTGCTTTGTATTCATTCAAGCTTGATACTATCCAGAAAAGTTAAAGAGAAACAAAGAACTAGAAAACTCAGGGAGATATGTTTGCTTTTGACAGAAAAGCAAACAATAAAAACCATTTGGGTTTTACATTTAAGTATATGGTAGTTCTCTTACCGACTAAGTAATGGAATGGCATTCTCAGAATCAGAATGGGGTAGAATAGGGAACAAATTTCTTAAAAAAAAACAAACAATAAAATATCAATGAACAATTTTGGCTGTGAATGTGCCATCTTTTTTTTTTTTTTAAACTTTTTTTTAATGTTTTATTTATTTCTAGGAGAGAGAGAGAGAGAGAGCGAGAGCGTGAGCAGGGGAGGGTCAGAGAGAGAGGGAGTCACAGACTGAAACAGGCTCCAGGCTCTGAGCTGGCAGTCAGCACAGAGCCCGACGTGGGGCTCGAACCCACAAACCGCGAGATCATGACCTAAGCAAAAGTCGGACGCTTAACCGACTAAGCCACCCAGGCGCCCCAAATGTGCCATCTTTTTGAATGAATATGCTAGTTTCTTTCCCCCATAACAATTAGATTTTCCCTACTATAAAAATGAAAATACTTGCAAATGAACTGAAACTTTACTCTCACAGAAATGCAATATTCTTATTTCTCCATCATATGGAAGAATTAAATGTGGAACAATGTTTTAAAATAATATCCTGCACATATGATTGCTTCATTTTTAGGTTGTAAAAAGCATTATATAATTATAGTGTTATTTGGCGATTTTTAACCCATTTTTATTTTTTCCATATTTTTATTCAGTTTGCATTCATTCCTATTATTTCTCATATTAGAACTTTACATTTTAAATATACTAATTATAAGCAATGTAACTAATATATTTTTAATGTTTTTTGTTATTTTTGAGAGAGAGTGAGCATGAGTGGGGGAGGGGCAGAGAAAGAAGGGGACAGAGAATCCAAAGCAGGCTCTGCGCTGAAAGCAGTGAGCATGATATGGGGCTTGAATTCACGAACCAGAGATTATGCGCTGAGTTGAAGTCCCATGCTCAGCTGACTGAGCCACCCTGTACCCCATAAGTAATATTTTTAAAAACAAGTATCAGTATGGAGACTTTAGGTATGTTAATGAATATTAGAATATTGCATTGACAGTCAATGAACAAATAAGATGCACAGAATTTTAGAAATTACAGAGAATTTTTATCTTGAACCTATGCTTTGTATTTATAGTTTTATTTCAATGTCTGTATTGGTCTTTAGAATTAAAGGAATCAGGGGTACCTCAGTGGCTCAGTTGGTTAAGCGTCTGACTCTTGATTTCGGCTCAGGTCATGATCCCAGGGTTATGGGATCAAGCCCCATGGCAGGCTATGCACTGAGTGTGGAGCCTGCTTGTGATCTCTCTCTCTGTCTCTGTCTCTCTCTCTCTCTCTCTCTCCCTTTCTCAAAATAAATAAAGATCTAAAAAAAGAATTAAAGGACTCAGAGCATATATAGCTGGTATAATTAAGCATTTAATTAATAGTTCTATACTTAGAAGTCACACATCACATATTCAAAACAGAAAGTTGGATTTTTTTCCTCCAAAATGGAAACTCTTGGAAACAAACATACTGAAATGTATCTTCATGGTTACTTAGTTACCTGGAATTCTCATCTATCTGGAATTTTATCTAGGTCCTTTTGCATTTCTATATTTAATTCATTCTAGAACTGATGCTATTTTCAGCTTTTTGTTTGATCCGTTTCTATTCGATACTTTTTCTACTTCATGTTCTCATTTACCTCTGGCTCTGAATTTTCTTCCTTGAAACTTTTGTTTTTAGTTAAATTCCCATTTAGAAAACTGACCATTTTATTTTTTTAAAGTTACAGGTTTTTTTTAATTTTTTAAAATGTTTTATTTATTTCTGAGAGAGAGAGAGAGAGACAGTGTGAGCAGGAGAGGGTCAGAGAGACAGGGAGACACAGAATCCGAAGCAGGCTCCAGGCTCTGAGCTAGCTTTCAGCACAGAGCCCGATGCAGGGCTCAAACCCATGAACCATGAGATCATGACCTGAGCCGAAGTCGGACGCCACCCAGGCGCCCCAAAAACTGACCATTTTAAAATCTGCACTCTGCCTGTAGACCTTGTTCTTGTAGTGTACCTGGGTAGTAGATATATACTCTTGGATTTTACACTACTATTTATGGACTGGCATGTGACCGTATTCTTGACTAAGATCAACACCTTAGAGCCCTTGCTTTGCGTATCAGTGTCCTTGGATTCCTGCCTCTAGGCTTTCCTAGTATCATCCTTTGTCAGGCATTTTAAGGTGAGACTTCTAGTTTCCATAATACCATTAGTTAATCTCTTCTCCAGATTAAATATACAACACATATACAAATATACTTATGCAGTATTCTTTAAACTTATGCAACATGAAAGACAACATTGCTTTGAAAACCTTTTTCTCTCTTATTGATCAATACAACTCAATTGAGAGCTTATATGTAAATGTTAATATCCACAATTCGATTTAGGAACTCGTCTTAAAGATTTGGTTTCTTTTCTGGGTACCTGGGTGGCTCAGTCAGTTGAGCGTCTCACTATTGATTTTGGCTCAGGTCATGGTCCTAGAGTCATGGGATCAACCCCCATGTTGGGCTCTGTGCTGAGCGTAGAGCTTGTTTATGATCCTTCTTTTCTCTCTCTCTCTCTCCCTTTCTCCCTCTCCCTCTGCTCCTTTCCTCTGCTTGTGCTCTCTCTTTCTCTCTAAAATTAATTAATTAATTAGAAATAAATAAGATTTGAGTACTTTTCACAAAATTAATGAACAATATTAAGAGCCTCTACAAATAATAGACAATAACTGAGTTTTGTATCATAGGTTTTCCCAGCTTATGAGTAAGTGGTCACCTTAACCTTTGTCTCCAAATTGAAATGCTCTAAGAGCTTCACTGCACAGGCCCAGGTGAACTTCTTAAATGATTCCAAAAATCAGGGCGCGATTTCATTATCCATAGACCTGGTCAGCTTATGGCTCAGTTTTGTCGCTTTCCCATTGGTACCACACAACTCAAGTGTGACTAGCCCACCAAGATGTTGCCTTAAAATGGCAGTTTCACTCCTAACTCATCTGCCACCCACTGCAGTTGTTATCGCAGTTAGAATTCCACTCCATCCTTCTGAACGAGAAGGAAAGTGTCATTATCTATGATGGGCGAAGGGAGAAGATCTCATTGTAAGGCTTCCCAAGACAGAAATTTAACAAGGCAAGTTCTCTGAGTTTTGCCCCTCTTCACTATAGCCAGCCAAGATGTCTTTCATAGCCTGGATGTCAACAAACTTGCATAGAGGCTTTACCATGACAGATCTCCCTGGTTACCATTATTACTGCTGCTGCTTTAGATATAATGAGAGACACTCTGAAATTACAGTTGAGGATTCAATGTATGCCAGGGGTTTCTGCATGGACCCTATTCCAATTTTCACCTTCCTGTCACTTCACCCTAGTGCAAAGAGCTTATTATGTTTTGTTCAATGTTTATAATTATTGGAGGGTAGTCCAAAGGAAGGTATGCTAAAATTACTGGAAGAAGATCCCATATTGTACCTTGAATCTTCCTCCCCATTACCCTGTTGAACACATTCAAGAGACTGTGCCATATTCTAGCTTAATGTGGGAAAATTCCTTTAGACCTAATAGTTTTATACAAATCCAAGATTTGCTTCCAAAATTTTTATATAAAACGGTCTTTCTCCTTTCTACTTTTATAGTTCTTTGTTATTTCTGTTCAGTGTGTTCTTTACATCTCATTACTTTTCACAGCTAGTTGCATTCTTCCACTATTACAAGCTCTCCAACTTTTTTCTTCCCTATTGTAGTTCTTGATACATAAGGCATGAAAAAAGACGTACATACAAGAGTATTGAATGACTGAATAAAATCAAACCTGGTATGTTTTACACTATCTACTTCCAAATCAGCACAATAACTGACTGAATTTCATATCCTATCCTATTGAAACATGAATGGTGTAAATAATAAATAAATAAATAAATAAATAAATAAATAAATGGAATGCAGTCTTTTTTCCATTTTTAGCATCCCTTTTGAAAAAAAATATTTTTATATTATGTCTATTCTTTCATGTAGCTTATAAATTTTGTGACTTTATTTTTTTTGCGTCTTTGCTCTCAAAATTTTCTGCCAAACTCTAAGGCCATGCTTTCTTTTTCTTTTCTTCTTTAGCTCATTTGTTCTAGTAACATAATTTACACATAGCTGAAACATAATATTTGGTCAAATCACTGAATTTTGTAGGACTTTTTTAAACTTCCAGCACAGTGTCTGTCCATGGTGTGTACCACTCAAGTATCCCTTCAACAGGATCTACAGTTTCAGGAAAACTGAGAGTCTCCAACTGTACACCTTCAGATTCTCCATAAGGTTTGAGGTGAGGGCATCCTTCATCTATCCTGCTTTCAATGATTAAGCATGTCAAGGGTACTAAAGATGGACTATTTCTGCTAATATTCCACTCCTATAATGAAATATCATTCTCGGGCTCTCTCTGTCAGTTTTCTCAGAGTTGTTCTACAACATGAGCCCTTCCTAGTTCATCTTCCTCCTTTCTCTCCTTCTTTCTCTCACAGATGTTAGACCTGCAACATATTGTGAGGGCTCTTTCTACTACTCTTGAGCCCCTGCTCTTTAACATCAACAGGATTTTACCATAATAAATTTTACTTGTGTCTAATTATATCTTGATGTCTTATCAGGTAATGTGAACAGAGAACATTGGTACTGAGAGTGGTTTAAGAAAAGAAGCAAAAAGATGGATTGGGGGACTGGTTCTCTTCTTGCCTGGCTAGCAAGGAATATCCAATCCAAAGAAAAATATGGAACAAAAAGTGGTGACCAGTTGCTTAATATTTCACTGGCAGTAGCAGGGGAATGCCTTAGTGGAAGGTGATAACCTCACTGGTAACAATTCATTTATTTGAATGATGGGGGTGAAGATGATGACTAGGATTGGAACAATGTCATAAGAACAATGGTGATAGATGATTATTCTTAAATTACACTGATGCATTACAGAGCAAAAATAGTAAAACGATGGACAATAAAAGGCAATCTGAACATGTACAGTGTAACAGTAAAAGATGACTTCATTTTGCGTTTCCTATAACAGAGGCAGAAGTACAAAGTCTGGAGAGCCTCTTAGGATTCCAAAAGCAACACATTCCACATTTAGGATTACTGCTTTGGCTCATATATCAGGAGACTCAGAAGCTTTTAGACTTGAGTGAGATCTGAACAGGAAAGGGCTTCACAGCAGGTCCTGGTTACAATTCAAACAGCCACTGGCCTGGACCACAGTATCTGGAAGACACTATGGAGATGAAGATTTCAGTGGTGAGGAGATACAAATATATTTCTAGCGAGATCCAATGAGAGAATCATAATGCAGTTCCCTGTGGCTTGAGTTCAAGTCCGTGCAATCTGTACTAGAAAATTATACACATTTTGAGAGATGGCTCTTGGGTGCTATTGAGCCCTGACAGAAAGAGAAGGTTGTCTATAGCACAACAATTAAACATGTCTCCATCAATACCCACCAGGAGGTAGTTCTATCAGATGGACCCAGTCATAAAGTCAGACAGGGCTAGCAGTGTGTTAGAAATGAGACATTAGGAATCGATTCAAGAAGGATAAGACAACATGAGTAAGCAAATGAGTAGACAGCCCAAACCTACTCAGATTTTATTCACACTCATCTTTCACCTCGTATCTGGGACCATATGGGCTATACCTAGGACTAGTGAAAGGAGGAGGAAAAAACCCAACTTGACTTATAGATAGGACATCTTGGTGTGTGGATTCAAATAAAAATGGATGGTGGCCATATTACAACTATTTTCAGGGACTGAGTTGAAAGAAAGTAGACAGGAAAAATCTTCCAATAAGGAAATCTGCAAGCGTTTGCTAGAAGCACAAGTAGCCCTGGGTGACACTACGTACAGATTCTTGTACTGTGGCCAATGACCTAGTCAGGTTGTCAGGGTCCTGGAAGGAAAAAAACCATAAGGTTAAATGAGTAAGTCTGGCAAGAAGACAGTGGGTGGATATATAGGATATATATAGGACAAAGTGGAATTATTTTTGTATCACACATTAATATCTACTAGAATGCGACCCTTATGGAAGAGATACTGAAAAACCAAGAAGAAAAATGACTTAGTCAGTAGATGTTACAGATTTTGTCAATAGCTAACCCCAGAACCAACTCTATGGGCTCATAAGCAGAGTAGACAAAGTAGTAGAAATGGAATCTATACATGGCCCAACAATATGTTCTCCTATGTACTCAAGCCAGTATGACCATTGTCACCTGCAAATATCTTGCCTGCCAGTAACAGAGACTAAAACATAATATGTTATTATTTCTCAAGAAAACCAACTGACTACCTGACAAGTTGACTGCTTTGGACCTCTCTGTCTTGGGAGGGCCAGCAATATATCCCCACTGAATAAGAGTTTTATATTCTTGCCTGCAGAGCCTTCTCCTGCACTGCTAACTCAGGGCTAATGGATGGAATTCCTGATCTATGAGTGTAGAGCCCCACAGAGCAGGGGGTAGTAATGAGCAATTTCTCAGCCTCTTCCTTGTCAGCTTTAAAATTCAGCAAATGCTGACAAAGTGGAAACAGTAACCGTGTAAAGTTCACTTCCATGTGCCTCCTCTCTCTTTAAGATCTTGCCCTTCAAATCTCTGCTGCCTTGGCAGCCATGAACTCAGATTTTTGTCTTTCCAGCCACTTTTCATTTGTTCTGCTGGGTTCTGTGCTCCTTGTATATGGCCCTTTGGCTATGTTTTCTTCTCACGCAGAAGTAAGTGTTGGCAAATGCTCTAAGAAGAAAAGCATCATTTGAAGAATGATGACTAATTTCTCCTTGGTTGCCTTCTATTTAGAATCATAGCCTCTCTAGTCCTGGTTGTCTTGGCAGCTTCCAAATGTTTTCAAGTAGAACATTGTGCTTCTAGGAAGTGCCTGAGTGGCTCAATAAAGTTAAGCATCTGACTTCAGCTCAGGTCATGATCTCCTGGTTTGTGAGTTCAAGCCCAGCATCAGGCTCTGTGCTGGCAGCTTGGAGCCTGGAGTTTACTTCAGATTCTGTCTGTCTGTCTGTCTGTCTCTTTCTCTCTGTCCCTCTCTTGCTCATGCACTGTCTCTTCTCTCTAAACTAAATAAACATTTTAAAACATAACAGAATATTTTGATTCTTTACCAAAATTCTGGCTTTTCTTGGGGGTTGGGCTTACAGTGCTACAACATACTTATTTCTAACTAGAAGTAGGATTGCTCTATTTGTTCCTAAATAATAACCTAAGGAAAAAAAATGTAAAACTTACTGTTGTACAGATTCATCATTTAGAAATGGCATTGATGGTTTTTTATAATATCCCAAAATCAATGTTCAAATACCTATTGAATGTTTCTTTGAATGATCTTACTTTTTACTTCCACAAAAGAAAAATCAATCTCGCCTAAAATAAACACACAAGAATGAGAAAAAATAAATTCAATAATTAACTTTTTGAACTCATAATCGGTAACAGAAAATATGTTTCTGAAATTCTTTACATGAATAAATATCCTCCTTATAATCTAATCCCCTTAAAAGTAAATATTATCACATATGAAAAAAACTGAAGCACACAGAAGTTAAGAAACTTACTGAGGTTACCAATCTAGTAAATAGTAGAGCCAACAAATGAATGAAGGCTGTCTGGCTTCAGAGGCCAGTGACTTAACAACTATGTTTATTACAACAGTGACAATATTTCAACAATACTAATTTTCATTAAATCCTATCTCCTGCCAAGAGAGAATCAAAAGTGATAGAACAATGTTAAAACATACTAGCAACAAGCTGATTTTTCTTCCTGATGTATTAAAAAGGATTGTAAAGAGGGGATCCTGGGTGGCTCAGTCAGTTAAGCAGCCAACTCCTGCTTTCAGCTCAGGTCATGATCTCATGGTTCATGGGTTCAAGCCACATGTCCATCTCCACACTGACAGCATGGAACCAGTTTGGGATTCTCTCTCTCCCTCCTTGTCTTCTCCCCCATTTGAATTTTCTCTCATTCCCTCTCAAAATTAATACCTAAATTCATAAGGAGAGAGAGATGTCCGATAAATTGATTATGTGTTAAAAACTACAGAATACTGGGGCTCCTGGGTGGCTCAGTCGGTTAAGCGGCTGACTTCGGCTCAGGTCATGACCTCATGGTTCGTGGGTTTGAGCCCCGCCTCGGGCTCTGTGCTGACTGCCAGCTCAGAGCCTGGACCCTGTTTCAGATTCTGTGTCTTCTCTCTCTGACCCTCTCCTGCTCACGCTGTCTCTCTCTCTCTCAGAAATAAATAAAACATTAAAAAAAAACTATAGAATACTGACTTCCCACTTTAAATATCTTTAGATCTTTTAGGTTACTTAGTCAAAATGAATATATTCTCATCTTTATGGTTTTCAGATTTAAGAGATTTTCCAATATGAGGGAAAAATAACTTTTAAAATGTGTCTATAATTTACGTAAATGACAAAATATATACTGGGTGTTTATTTTTATTTTAGTTAAATTGTCTAAGATGTCTACAGCAATCAAATTCAGTAGAAAATATATCAGAATTTTTCCTAATATTTTTTTCAAAGTCTATCCTCTCAAATAACAAAACAAAATATTTCTGTGAGATCATATTGGTTGAGTGCTACTAAATGCTGGTTAAGAACATCAATTAGTTAATACATCTTTTAAGAAAACATCAGCTGACATATTGATTATACCCATTTCTTATACCCATTTCTCTTTTATGTAGAGGCACAATTTTTAACCAGATGCACACACAAGGGCTTGTATAACTTAAAATATTGTTAATTTTCCTTTTGGATAAAACACTTGTATAGTTTCATGTGCTGTGTATCCTTGGGGCTGATGTTTTGGATCATTCAAGTAATGGGAAAATGCCTGACATGGAACAGAATTCCCAGAGCCAGACCAGCTGTCAAACAAAACTGTAAGAGCATGTTTACTTCCTGTCACAAAAAGCTTGACTTTATTTTCCACTTTAAATAAATGAATAAATGCATCAATATGCATCCCATAACAACAAGCTCACTTCTGAATTTTAATTCTGAGATACACCGATAATTAGATGACATGAGATAGATGATAGAGAGACAGACACATGGATAAAGTATGGGGCCTTGCTGTTAGTTTGATGCCTAATGACATACTGCTTTTTCCCTTAAGGGCAATGCATTATTTGATTAGAAATGAGCAATGCACAAGTTAAAGTCATTACTTGAAAATTATTGCAGCAAAATCCAGAATTTGTAAGAGCTTTACTTTCCTTTTGTAAGATGAGAGCATGACAATGATGAAAAGGGAGGTGGGAAAAGAGGAGAAGTATGATCTATCAAGTCACCTATTGGAAAGAATACATATGGAGACTGAAAATCTGGAAATTGAAGGCCTTAAAACTATCTGTGCCCACTTACCATTAAAAAAGTCTTCCTCACCCACAAGGCTACTCATATCTCACCTAGTTTGATGATCGTTACTATGAAGATATTTGTATCATGTATTTATACTTAAACTTTGAGTAGTCTACATAATTAATCTAATTATTTGGGGGAATTATAAACACTATCAGCAGGTATTCTTTTTCACTTAAAGTTGACTAATTGTATTTTCTTACTTTTTTAATTTTTAAAAAAATGTTTATTTAGTTTTGTGAGAGAGACAGAATGTGAGCAGGGCAAGAGCAGAGAGAGAGAGGGAGACACAGAATCCGAAGCAGGCTTCAGGCTCTGAGCTGTCATCACAGAGCCTGACGCAAGGCTCAAACTCACAAACAGTGAGATGGTGACCTGAATCCAAGTCGGACACTTCACCGACCATCATGCAGGTGCCCCTCTAACTGTATTTTCAATATCCCTAAAAACATCATCAGTGTTTAGTACAATATGAAAGATACTTACATTTATTATATGAGAAACCCAGCAGACATTAGCAGCAGTATCCTCTTCCCCAGGACACATATGTATTATTTTCATTGCATTTTTCAATTTTGAATATTTTTGTAGTGTAGTTAATATGATACATCAAATATATTCAGACTGTTTATACAATGATCGAACAAGTTATAACCCAGCATCACCCTAAATTTGATGAATGATTAATTTTATTTCATATAATAACACAAAGCAAGAGGAGAGGTAGACATAATTAAAGTGGAATTTTGCATATCATTACATACCCAGCAGTAGAGTTTCTAATATATACCAAACTGCAGGTTTATACTTTGCTTTAAAAATTTCAAAGAGAACACATTTCTATTACAGTGTCTAAAACATAACAGGTCTTTCTGAAGAAATCATTCAGTTTGACTCACAATAGGAATAAAAGAACCCAGATCAATGGTTCTATCTGGAATAGGACTCCTGTATTGTTTCTAAAGTCCAAATAAATCTTTAAGACGAGGTGCTAAAAATGGAATTGGATGGTAAAGGAGAAAAGAAGAGAAAACAAAAACAAAAACTTCTAAATACCATAAGCAGCTGAGTCCCAAGTATATGGTATAATAGGTAGGAGCACAGTTTTTAACTAGAGTGAAGCCTTTCATGCAATAGAGAAGAATAACAGCAATGTTTACAAGCCCCTTATAAGTGCAATTTTAAAGAACATCGTTCTGGCTCTCATTTTAACTAGGAAATTTTGTAGAAATCCAAGAAACAGAAGTCAAGATAATTCCCCCACAGAGGTTTCAGGTGTATTGAATCCTATTTCAATGTTGCTGACTGGTTTCAGTGTGGCTCTGAATAATTCATTTCTAGATTTCAGGGGGGGGGTGGGGTTTTGTTTTGTTTAGTTTTGTTTTTGTATTTGTATTTTCAGGAAGCAGACTTAATAAAGAAACCTGTCCTATTTCACTGCTGACTCCCTTTATTCCTTCTTCCCTCCCACCTGACAAGTGTGTTTCTGATTGAAATGCATAGTAATATTTGCCTGCTCAGGCAAAGAAATGGATAAAAATAGTCTACAGTTAATCTTGTTTCAGTTGGCTCCTTAAAGTCAAAATTAAATCCTTCTAAAGTCTGAATAAAGAAAAAGAATAAGGTCACATTTGTCAAGCAATATACATTGTAGACATATTTATAGCAAGAAATAGATTATTATTTCTAAAATAAATTTTTTTTATAATAGCACAACTTGTTCTGTATCCTGAATGAATGGGTGAGAGAGTGATGTATTCTGTGTAGAGAGCTAACAAAACCATATTGGGTGTGCTAAAATGTTAAGGAAACTCATATGCCTCTTCATTATTTATAATGTAAAAAAATTGGAAAATGGACCAAATTTATTAAAATTCATTGCCAAGTAGAAGAGGTTTTTGGTGTTTTCAAGGCTGTTCACAGTTTAATGGGACTGTTCCTACCTAACACTATACAGCTTTCATCCTTTAACGGGTTTCCCCATTCCACAGATAAATCATTTTCATTCCCCAAACAGCCTCTTTGTTAACATGCTTATGTCTGTCAATGGCAGCACCAGCTTTCTGTGACTGGGTCTCAACATTTTTGTATTATTATTCTGAGAGACAGAGAGAGAGGAAGAGAGAGGGAGAATGAGAAGGAGATAGGGAGAGAGAGAGAGAAAATCCCAAGCAGGCTCTGCACTGTCAGCACGGAGCCTGATTGGGGCCTCAACCCACTGACTGTGAGATTCTCACCTCGTATACTTAACCAACTGAACTACCGACATCATTGGTAGCATTTTTAACACCTTTTCCTTTTTTGCCACTCACAGGCAATGAGATAGTAATGCTATATATTCCACTGCTACGATTTCCTTACAGATAACCCTTTTCCATTGTTACTACTGCCAGTCCAGTTGACACTTTGGTTAACTTTCACCTAACAAACTATGGTCCACAAACAAAATCCACTCGATTCCTACATTGTAGATATAGTTTTATTGGAAAACAGCCTTTGTCACTCATTTCATATTGTCTATAACTGCTTTCATTCTTTAGCAATAGAGTTAAAGAGCCGTGTTAGAGTCCATATGGCCTGCCAGGCTGAATATGCTCACTATCTGACTCAGGAGAAAATGTTTGTCATCCTTGACCTAGAATATTGTTATATGCATTCTAATAAGTCTCCTTACCCCTAGATCTCTTGAAGTTAATCCTGTTGGTTGACTTGGGCTTGGGTCATGATCTCACAGTTCATGGGTTCAAGCCCCACATTGGGTTCTGTGCTGACAGCTCAGAGCCTGGAGCCTCCTTTGGATTCTGTGTCTCCCTCTCTCTGCCCCTCCTCCTCTTGTGCTCTCTCTCTCTAAAAAATAAGTAAACATTAAAAAAAAAACCTTGAAAACATCAACTTTCAAAACATTCTCATGCCCACATCCCTCACAATGCTTCATCTATACTGACAGACCAAATGTACAATTCTGAATCTGCTATTAGAAGCCATGCACATGCACCACATACCCTGGCATAGACTTGTCTCCTAGGATATTTACTCTGCACTTCCCAGTTCTATCTGAAACATACATCTTTCCCCTTCTGTAGAAATCCTGTATGATGTTGTAAACCCATCTAAAATAATTGCTCTAGGAATCTTCCTCAAATTCATTCAACCATATGTGAACTTGCTTACATTCCTTAGAGAATTTTCCTTAATCTTTTTGCTATAGCCATTTGACTTCCCTTTTAATTGCAGACATATTGAAGAATGGAACTTTGCACTACTTTTTCTTTATCTGTGGTTGGTCCTGGTTTGATTCCTTGTATTTGTTTATTTAACACATATCTGTTTTGAAATTTACTATATTCCAAGCAAATGCTAGTAAAGGAGGATGCAGGGGTGCTTGGGTGGTTCAGTCGGTTAAGTGTCTGACTTCGACTCAGGTCATGATTATATGGTTCGTGGGTCTGAGCCCCGCTTTAGGCTCTGTGCTGAAAGCTTAGAGCCTGGAGTCGGTTTCAGATTCTGTGCCCTCCTCTCTCTAAGCCCCTCCCTCCACTTGGGCTCTGTTTCTTTGTCTCTCTCAAACATAAACGTTAAAAAAAAAAAGAAGAAGATGTGAAGAAAGCAATGTTAGTCTTTTGTCCTCAAAAAGTTTACTTTTTAGTATTAGAGTTAAAAAAAGTAAAGTGTAATGAGCTTAAAGTAAGGAGATATCTAGAAGGAAGACAAGACTTCTAGTAAAGTTTGAAAGATAGAGGAGCCTCAGTGAAGTTGGCAATGGCATCATCTTGAATAGAGAACAGTCAAGTGCAAAATGGTAGAGGAGCATTTTGGGTAAGAGAAACATATTGTGAAATAACATGGGGGATGTTCAGGGAAGTGTGAAGAGTTTCACAAATGTATAGTTGAGCGTGTGCTATGAGTAGAGTGCTATAAGAGTTGAAGCTATAAAGAGAAGAAGAAAACAAGTCCTAAAAGTAGAGCTCCAAATCCCTTATTGGGGAATTGAGACTTCACATAGTAGGCAGTGATTCAAAAACAAGTTCTAAAGAATACTGGTATTGAAGGATGTTGGTATTTCTTTAAGTGGAGAAGAAAAGGGGCTACAGTCAGTCAATTAACCTTGGGAATTACTTGATTAAACAAAAATAATTAAGGTCTTTCCTGTAGGATTTGCAATGCTAACTACCAAATGGTGCATAGACTGTGGAGTATTTCCCAAACATATATTGACCACAGAATCCTTTTTTCTGAAAACATTTACTAATATAGTATAGGAAATTTAGAAAACACAGTTCTATGTAACAGAAAATCCTGTCATTTCTCCCTGAGTACAATGAAGAGATGTGTTGACAGTGAGAAAACAGAGATAGGAAAATGAGGTAGGATATTGTTGCAGTAAGTCACATAAAAATAAGAGGTCCTAAATTAAGGTAATGACTAAAAAAGAGAGAGAGACAAATTCAAGGGATATTTAAGAGTTGATAGAAATAAGATTTGTTAACCAGATGTGAGGATATTTTTATCTTTTTCAGTTTATTTATTATGAGAGAGAGAGAGAACACAAGCAGGAAAGGGGCAGAGAAAGAGAGAAAAAGAGAATCTCAAGCAGTCTCTGTGCTATCGGTCTAATGCGGGACCCAAACCCACGAACCATGACATCGTGACCTGAGCTGAAATCAAGAGTCAGAAGCTTAACTGACTAAGCCCCAGGTGCTCCACGAGGATATTTTTAAAAATATTTTTTGTTGTATCACTCCCTCGCCTAAAACCCAAAAATAGTTCACCATTTCTCATGACATCCTTAAGTTCTTAAAAGACATGTGTGCTCTGATCCTTTCTTCTTCTGCATCTTAACTGCCATCACACTTCAGACTTCTTTCCCTCCAGAAGTCCTGACCTTCTTCTAGTGGCCTTCTCTGCTGTGCTTCTTGTGGTCTGACAACCTTTACGCTTTCAGTTCCCTATGTGGAAGTCTCTCTTTCCCATCTCATAAGTCAGTTAATACTTATACTTAAGTTCCAGGCTCAAGTGTCTCTTCTTCTGAAAATCTTTTCCTGATCTTTCTGATCAGCTCGAGTATTACATTATATGCTATTTTGGAACAAAGTACTTCTCATTCTAAGATTTTAACATAGCTGAATTTTCATGGGATTTGTGTATGTGTGCGTGTGTATGTGTGTGTGTGGGGGTGTGTGTACGTGTATGTGTGATTATTTGCTTAATATCTGCCTCGTCACCTAGAACAAAATCTCCAGGAAAGCCGGAAACAGTTGCTGGTGCACTAAAAGTCTTTTAGTCTCTATGATACTAATTCAATATGATAATGAATTAATTAATAAATAAGAGAAGAATGAATTAAAGCTATCTCTAAGATTTATGACTTGACAATGAGCATACAGTTATACTTAGTAGAAAACACAAAAGTGTATGGAAATATGAATACATTACTATGTTTGGCTTTGGATCTAGTATTTTTGATAGGCCTAAGCAGTTAGAATGTGAGTCTAGGGATTTGGAGAAAAGGTCTGTGTTAGTAGTAGGCATTTTGAATCTCTCATTGTAGTTAATGAGATAACCCAAGGAGAATATATCTAATGAAATGAGAAGCCTAAGAATAGCCCCCTGAGAAATAACTGTGTAACGGAAACCAGTGTAAGAGAGGTCTATAAAAGAGGGGTGACTGGGTGGCTCAGTCGGGTAATAATCTGATTTCAGCCCAGGTCATGATCTCACCTCTCATCAGTTCGAGCCCCGGGTCAGGTTCTGTGCTGACAGCTTGGAGCCTGGAGCTTGCTTCCGATTCTGTGTCTCCCTTTCTCTGCCCCTGTCCCACTCACACTTTCTTTCTCTCAAAAGTAAATAAACATTAAAAAATTACAAGAGAGAGAGAGAGAGAGACAGAGAGAGGTCTATGAAAGAGATTTGATGGTCCAAACAGTGTTGAAAGAAAACCAGGCATGACTATTTAGAAAACAGAAAAACAAGTTTCAAATAAGGAGGAAACTTTTCTGATGGACACCGGAATGCTTGAAGTCTAGCCAAATTTACTTGTTGGTTATACGTTTCAAAGAATTTGCAGGTGGAGATAAACCAAGTTGTAACCATGGGTAGCACATATCATTTGGATATAATTAGTACTCTAGAACTTTCCTTACAGGGAAGAAAAGAAAATTCAGGTAATCTGTTAATCACTGGGCTTCTTTAAGAGTAGGATGGGGGTCACATAGACTTAGGAGATAGCTAGGCTATAATCAATATTTTTATATTTTACTTGCATGACCCTAAATATTTATATTTTCTCTAGTTTCCCCACATACACATTGGAGGTAATAATACCTATTTTCCAGACTTAAATTGATTAATTAAAATATAAATGAAGATAGTTATTTCATTGTTGGGTCTATATAAGATATTTGTAGGGAAATTAAATCTATTTTAATACTTTGAAGATTAAGATAGGTAAAAATGCTGACCTACCTTTACCCTAACAGTAATATCCAAAAAATATTTAATGTACTTCTTAACAGAAAATGCAATAGAGGTACATTTCCAAAAAATTTCTATAGCCTTGCCAAAGATCTATGTGAAAGAGCCAACAAAATTCAGAATATCCATTTCATAACTCTTTATCTACAACAGTATAAACAAGTATTGTAAACAGAATCCAAGTGCATATTAAATTCTAGAAATTTAATTCCTTATCGACATCTTAAAATACAGTGAATAACTGTCATTGTCTAGTCCTATTTAAGCCAGTCAATATCTTTTGTAAACAGCACTGCAATATGCAAGAAAATAAGATTCTAACTCAAAGGCATCTGAAAATACCACTCAGCATTACAGTGTTTCTACAGTGAAATGTTCCATCCACTTTAGAATCATCCATAACACAATCTGTACTTAATGAATAAATAATTTCTAGAAAGTTTTAAAAAATGGTTCTGCTCCAAAGAAATTCTTTGTCAAACTTAGAGTCAGTTCTTTCTTAAGCAGTGGTGTTGTCCCAGAACTAATTTGAAGAACTTAATCAAATGGCCTTTACAGATGTGAAGTATGAGATGTATATATTATCAGACGATCTATCCTGTCTTCTTCTTGAAACTACTCAATTTCCAACTAGAATTAGACAGCTAATATCTGTCTGTGAGCTCCCATATTAGACTTTTATCCTAGTTTTTTAATTACCTCTTCATTACATACATAACTTTATGTGAATTTGAATTCTTTTCCCAAAACGTGGTATATAATTCCATAATCACTTAAAAACATATGTTAAAGTGGTTAAGGTCATATCTAAAGATCTGTCCAAAACTTGAAATTGTTTTCTTCACACTGTGTTTCTATTTCTATTGTATTACTTAAGGGATTTATATTTTCCTTGCAAATTAAATGCTAAATCATCTAGAAAAATAACACATGCAGAAAATATTCAAACTGTCGTAAATTTCAGTTCCCAGGATAGATAAAGTCTGTGTGATTTTTAAATACATTTTGTCTATTATATTTTAGTGTCCTGTATTGTATCTATAAATAAAAATATAAATCAGACAGAATAGAGTAACCATAATAGAAAGAAAAAATATATATACAAGTTTTATTTTTAATTTTTTTTAATGTTTTATTTATTTCTGAGAGAGAGAGAGGCAGCGTGAGCATGGGAAGGTCAGAGAGAGAGGGAGATACAGAATCTGAACCAGGCCCCAGGCTCTGAGCTAGCTGTCAGCACAAAGCCCGAGGTGGGGCTCGAACCCAAGGACCGTGATATCAATGACCTGAGCTGAAGTCGGACGCTTAACTGACTGAGCCACCCAGGCACATCTACAAGTTTTATTTTTAATAAAAGTTTATTACTTTATTTAAGAAACATCTTTAATCACCATAATTTTTTTCTTATAGAAAAAAATTTTTCTATAGAGAAAAATAAGAAAAAATAGTTTTTAATAGCAAAAACACAGTCCCTAAATGATAACTTACTTTTTAAAAATACGAAAGCTGGGATATTTTCCCATGAAGTTACAGAGCCAATTTCTCTATGTAATCTGATTAATTAGCCAAAATGGATGATTCAGGGCTTTATCCTATTGTCTCTGATTTATTGTTCAGACCAACTAGAGTTCATTTCAAACTTGCCAATGGGTGATATAAAAAAAATTAATGAAAGTACTTCAAATAGGCTTATATAGCATAACAGATTCACTTTGTATTTTACTGATTAACTAAGATATATAATAATTGAAGGCAGTAAACTAAAAAGATCATAAAAGTTAAGAAAAGGCAAGAATGGAATTATAAGAAATAAGTATAATAATAGTGATTTATGGATATGGATGTGAAGCTAAAATAACCTAAATTTCAGTGTTTTGAGGAAACGTACATCAATTACACTTTTGGGAAATTTACCTTAGGGGAGTATAATGGGAAGAGATAGCGAGGAAATATTCATATTTAAAATCAACTTTTTTTTTTTTTTTAAGATGAACATTACCAAAGTAATGAAGGCAGGCCGGCTTTTAGGTATGACACAATTTTCATCCACACAGCAACCAAAAAGAACAGACAAGTACATAGATGTAACATTTTAATCACTTCCCTCAGCCTTGAAAGAAATGTAACTTTAGTGTATTATACAGCAAACCCTGAGTGACTGGCACAGCAGCCGAATCTGGCTTGTAAATCCCCAATATTTCCAGCATAGACAGTAACTAAAAGGTCATTAGCAAAAAGTAAGATATCATTGTCATCTCTAAACAAGACATGAGATGAACAACTTGGAGACCTTCCACATGACAGCTAGTATCTATCTGTTAGCCTTAAACCCACCAAATAGGTTAGTCAGGATCCTAAAGAGACTTATGTCGCCATCAGACAAATTATTGTTGTAGTGGAAAACATTAAGAACACATTCTCTCCAAAATAAAGTTTCCATTTAGGCACAGTCAGCAGGGCTTAATTAGAAAGCATGAATAATTGAACGGGCTGCTGCTCTCTCTGAGCAACAAACTTTAGAGTTATGTAGAAGCAAATTCTCGTTAGACAAAAGGGCAAGCTGCACTGAATCATTCTCGAATGTTTTCCCCTCTCTGACGGCAACCTTTTCAGGGATAATTCAAATGAATACCCTCTGAGCAAATACCATAAATATAGGTCTTCAGTTAAAATAGGAAAAACAAACAAACAAGACAAAACAAAAAAATTCCTGCAATCTCTACATAAAGCCAACTTTCTGGAAAAACAATAGAGAAAGGGAGAGAGGAAACGGGTATGGATTAAAAATACCTCAGAATATTGAGGCCTTTCTAGGATCAGTCATTCTGGCAACAGTGTTAGACAGCAAGCTCACAAATATTCTCTGTCACAGCACAATTTGAATTTATGCTCCTATTTTTCATTTCCTATTATCCATTCCTTAACTGTATGATATGAAAGCAAATGCTGAATGCTTGCAATCTTGATGATCCTCAGTGCTATTTCAGGCCCAGTATGTTTAGGAGCTCTTTCAAAAGGTCACAGAAGAATTAGTTGAGGTGATTAAAAATATATCCACAGGTAAGCAGTATATAAGTGAACTAAAAAAATGTTAAGACACAAATACACAACAAAACTCAAATTCCTACAGTAACAAAATTGGGACACTTGGGAGGCCCACTCAGTTCAAGTTCAGACTCTTGATATTAGCACAAGTCATGATCTCATGGTTCCTGAGTTCAAGCCCTGCATGAGGCTCTGTACTGAGCATGCTTCGGATTTTCTCTGTTCCTCCCTCTCTCATGATCTCTCTCCTTCTCAAAATAAAGAAACTTAAAAAAAAGTAACAAAACCAAAAAACAAACAAACAAATAAAATGTAAATCACAGGGTTTAATTAACCCACCGAATTCCCTGGAGCCCTGTCCAGCATTCTATTCTTTTTCTACTCTGAACCATGTATGATCCTCTTGGACGCCCTGTTTATTGTGCAGAACTAACCCAAGGAGCCTCATCTCTCTATGTTTATTACTTTGCCCACTATAATAAGGAATTGCAACCCACTCCTTAAAACTACAGCTACCGCTCTTGCTGACCTTGCAAGGCTGTCCTTGGCCTCTCTATAACCTTCTATTTTATTACATTCTGCCTCTCTCAAATTACTTCTCTTGCCATATTCTGTGCTATGCCTCCAGACCCTCCTGGACCTGAACAAGGAGACATCAGAGCACACGGTGAAAAATCTGAGACTCAGCGAGGTCACAGGGCAGTTTTTTCGCACTGGCAATGCTCTGACTGAGCCCATCACAGTCATACTACTACACGCTGACGGATTCTTCTACTTTTGCTTTCCTGGCTCTCTCAGCCCTTCTACTTGCTTCTCTCAGCTCTCTCAGAACAGCCAACACAGTGTTTCTACCTGACATAACTTTTCAGTGGCTGCCTTTCAGAAGACAACTCTTCACAAAAGCCCAGGGGGTTCCTCTGCCACCCACAGCAGAGTCCCCAACCCCAAGAGGCATTTCCACTGGATTCCTATCTAGAAAAGTAACCTAGGGTCACCACCCTGAAACATCGTTCTCATCTTATCCAGGATATTTGGACCACATGCAGTAAATTCCTTAGCCAACTATTATTTACATACAGCTATCCTCAAACATTTTGTGCATAAAATTTTAAAAAGCTTCATCCCCAAATACTTTAAGTTGAGAGACAGAAGAGTGCAATAATTCAGAATGCAGAATACAACCGGGGTGCCCCAGATTCCAATCTCAGGGCTGCTACTTGCTGCCCAAATGACCTTCACAGAGTCATTTTACCTCTCTGTGCCTCGATTTCCTCCTCTGTAAGATGAAACAATATTCCTCTTTGAATTATTAAGAAGAATAAATGTCCTTATTCATGTAAAGTGCTCAGGAAAATGCCTGCCACATACTTGGCACTATAGCAAGTGTTAACTGTTAGTATTATTATGATGAGTATTGATGGGAGAAAGTTGGATATTAGTCTTTTACTTCCTGAATAATTTTACAAGCATTTTAAGCTCTTTCGGTATATTTTGATATTTGATAAAAAGTTGCTAGCTTATATCCAAGATTTTTTCCAACATTACAAATATGAACTTCTTAGGAATTTGCTTTGGATAACTATATCGTTCAAACTGAAGCAAGGCTGTTCTTAAAATATTTACAATTTTGAATACTTAACAGTTACCTTATTCTTGAATTACACATGGTCACAAGACAACCTCTTAGATAATATAGATGAGACACTTTAAAAATTTTATTGTTTATATACACATTTTATAATGTGATTTCACTTTAAAATTATATTAATAAGTATATTTCTCACATTATTTTTTATATTATTACTGCTATGTGCCTTGCTTATGCTGAACAGTTATTTCTAGGAAGAAGAAAATATTAAAATTCATTGTTTTCTTTTTCAATAATGAAATTCTATGTGGGTGGATCTGAAATTTCTTCTCATTTCAATTCATTGCGCACATAATATTACATAGCCTGAAGTATAAACAGAAGCTAAAAATAAAAACACATATTCCTTGGCACATAATAACTCTGATATGCTTCCTGTAAAGAACAAATAACATTATTACAACAGCAGTTTCAGAAACCCCCTTCTCAAAGGGAAATGTTTTAGAAAAAAAATACAATCTTAAATTTGGAAAAGAATTAAGATGTCATGTAGACAAATTGTCCACCTAATAAAACAAAAACCTACAAATATCCATTTTTTTCTAATAGTCATTGACCGTTGCTCAAAAATACCTGAGCTGAGGAGCTCAGTATTTAATAAGTCACCCTCTGGTTTGGATTTCTGAAACATTCAAATTGTGTCAACTCATCTCCATGTCATTTCCCTCCCAAATCCTGTTTCTACCATCTAGAATAAGAAATGAATGCATCATTGTAAGATATTTCTTATGGTGTGATTTCTAGTTTTTAACTACCTTAATGTTTCTTCTCTAATCATATTCATCTTTGCTAGTTTCCCTTAGAAAATCTTGGGCGGGGCGCCTGCGTGGCTTAGTGGTTAAGCGTCCGACTTTCGCTTAAGTCATGATCTCGCGGTTCGCGGGTTCGAGCTCCGCGTCGGGCTCTGTGCTGACTGCCAGCTCAGAGCCTGGAGCCTGTTTCAGTCTGTGACTCCCTCTCTCTCTGACCCTCCCCTGCTTGCTCTCTCTCTCTCTCTTTCTCTCTCTCTTAGAAATAAATAAAACATTAAAAAATTAAAAAAAAAAAAGAAAATCTTGGGCAATTGCAAAATTTTTTCTTGTTTCATTTCAGACATAAAACATATAAATTGCAATTTAATAAAGCGCAGAGTTACAACTCAAAAGACAAAGCTATTTTTCTTCTTCATTTATTTACAATTTTTATTTGGCTTCTTCAGCAGTTTCCTTAGAAAATAGTATCAATACAAATATATATTTAATCTAAAAATGAGAATGGCCTATTTTATGTATCGTCAAGTCTAAAGAATGCCATGAATCTCTTTGCTTTCCATATTATCATCAAACACTATGTTATTGGTTTTGAAGTCGAGTCTACTACTTGTCTATTTTTATTTGTGATTAAAATTAATTTCTCCAAGTTTTGTGTTATTGAACAAATCCATTCTAAACAGCAAAGCAAAACAAACAGTGGAAGTGTTATGTTATGCCTTAATTATAATATTAAGAAATATGAAATAAACCTAAACATATTGCTCAAAGTTGCGAATGACTATTAAACATGCAATGATTCTCTCCTTTCCAAATTGTGAGAAATTAGGCACATATCTACTCAAGGATAATAAGAAGACAAATAATCCCTTAACAATTCATCTCTGAATGGGTAGGTGAGTATCTGTATCTTTATCCATGCTTAATGGAATCCCCCTATAGATTGCATAACTATACGGATAGGTATTTAGGAGAGAATGATGCAAAAATTGTTCCACTTAAGATTTCAGGTGCTTGTGTTATATATGGGGCAGCATAATAATGGGGGCTTCTCATCTATAAATGGGGGTTAGAGGAAGCTGTTGAAAAACAATTATAACCAAGAGAAAAAAGAAAAAGAAACATTTCTTTTTGGAATGTGAAATAAGTCATGGTGTAGTCAGGTTCATTTTTACAAAACTCACATGGAAACATAAGAATGTAATGGGTATGAAATTGCTGAATTGCTATTATTAGCAATGGAGCTAGTGGGGGTTGGGAGGAGGACATATTGTGACTGAATAAAATTAATGTAGGTGAATAATAAATTATGGGAAGAGAAATAGGCGCTTCAATAATTTTGCATGTTGAAGTACATGTTTTATGCATTTATGAAAATGCACCATAAATTAAGTAATATATTAAAGAGTGAGAGATAAAGCAAACATTTTATTCAAACCAGTTGTGTTTCATTTTCCTGTTTTATTATATACCACAGAAAAGTGATTTAAAATTCATAACTAAACCCTATTTAGCATCAGGAAACAATCTTCTCTTCCACTTTGAAACTTAAAGGGAAAAATGTACATTTTACTGAGAGGTATTTTACAACTTGCATTAATGATAAAATGTTGGCTTTTTATATAATATTTGACCAGAAATCCTGAGCTCTTTCCTGTGTTACATTTATCTAACACATTCTGCAACAGTTTAGGCAAGGCTGGTAAAGATGTTTAGTTAAAACCAAAGCTCTAATGAGGGCTGTGACATCATTTGCATCAAATTGGCATCAATTTCCAAGTGAAATGGGCAAGCTTTGATGTTACTAAATCAAAGACGGTCAAGTACTATACTTAAGGCAACTATCACATGCAATTTGAAAACAATCCAAGGATTTAGTCTAGGGTTTTTGTGAGTCCTGGGAGAGATTTTGATTTCAGCTTGTGTCTGGGCACCTAGAAAAAGATAAATAATATAATTGCATATCGTGGAATTAGAGTGTAAAGCTCTTATACTCTAGAAAGGTACAATTGACTCAACAAATAAATGTATCTTTTTAAATGTAACACTCTCTCCCATACTGAATTGAGAATTCTTTCCTAGCCATGTCTATTTAGTATGTTACCCCAGCTGACTTGAGTATAATGACACTATATTTGGTACTTTGAGGAGAAGTACAATCTAGCTTTTGCTGTTCTTATTCAATAAAGAACTGTCTTTCAAGGTCATTTGATGTTGCCCTCATGAATAAAATAAATAAAGCCCCGAAACCTGTCCTGGGAACCCATATTTGATCATTGTGTGAACATGTATTTTGTAACTTTTATATATACATATGCATTAAGACACTAGAATTTTGTATAAGCTCTTATTTAACATAAAAAATAAAGCTCTCTTTATTTATGATAGAGAGTGCTAACGCCTAACAAATCCATAGTGGTAAGAATACCAGTAATTATTCACTAGAGGAGATTTATCTTAAATCAACAGAGGAAAATTAAATTTATAAATATTAATTACAGCATTATTTGTAATTACAAACCCTTGAAAATATCCTAAATGTCCAGCAACAGAGAAATAGCTAAATATTTTTGAACATTGTTTCAGATAAATATTTTTAGTTATGAAGATAATTTGATGATACTTATGAAGATGTTAATGAAATAATATAAACTGGGAAGAGTACAGTATGATTTTAATGATATAAGAAATAAATATGAACGTGAAAATGGTGGAAGGACAAGTGAACTTCATCTCAAAAAGATTTTTGGAATTGTCAATAGGTGATTTTTTTTTCTTTAAAAATGCTCTCTACTAATGGTATTGTTACAAATGCATACATATATGTATATGATTTTACATTGCTTAAAATAAAGTCAGTCCAATCATCTGATTTGCAATAGAAAAGAAATGGCAGAATCCTAGTTCTATCAGAAAACTGTACATGTTCTGAGCATGTCTAATTAAAATGGTAAGAGTCGGGCACCTGGATGGCTCAGTCAGTTGAGCTCCGACTTCGGTTCAGGTCATGATCTCGCAGTTCGTGAGTTCGAGCCCCGCATCTGGCTCTGTGCTGACAGCTCAGAGCCTGGAGCCTGTTTCAGATCCTGTGACTCTCTCTCTGTCTGATCCTCCCCCACTCATGTTCTGTCTCTCTCTCAAAAATAAATAAAAACTTTAAAAATAATGATAAGAGTCATATAGATTTGTCTGTACTCTCTTCTAGATAAATATTGTACAATATAGACTATGAAACGAGATCTATGGCTATATATAGAAGAAAGCATCTATACATACATAAACCATGACATTCTATTCACAACTGAGCCAGAAGAGCTGAGGTAAAAAATATAAATACTATTCTTAGGCCTGTAGGTGCCCTCCACTATGCCTTATATTTATCATGTCACTTAGTTGCTACAATTATGTTATATGATGGCTATTATTATCAATTGTACTTTACAGATGAAGACACCAATTCTTAAAGAAATGAAATGACTTGCCTGAAATCGCAGAGCAAGCAAATGGCCTAATCGATTCTAAAGCCAGTTTACTGTTTGGCCCAAGAGCCATTGACTTTAATCCCTGATCCCTGTACTGAAGTGTCTCAACAGGAAAATGATCTGGTTTCTGTCTCCACAGAAAACCTGGATCTATTCAGAGATGGAGAACCTTAGTGGTTCTCAGTGTAAGTTTCATCGTCAGGGCCAAGTTTCTCTTTGTGAGCATAGGCAAGGCATTTTATTTTTGCCAGTTTCAAATTTCCTTTGGTAAAATGAAAATAATAGTAATACCTTTTTTTCCCAAAAAGTTTGTTGTGCGGTTTAAAAATTTAAAACTTGTCATTTCTTCCATTCATTCTGCCAGTAGTCACTGGAACAGATACTTTGTTCCAAGTCTTCAGGGAAGGCCCAGAGATATGAAGAGTCTGTGTAGGAAGAGAGAAGGATAGGGGTGTCTGGGTGGCTCAGTTAGTTAAGGCTCAGGTCATGATCTTGCAGTTTGTGGGTTTGAGCCCTGCACCGGGCTCTGTGCTGACAGCTCAGAGCCTGAATGGAGCCTACTTTGGGTTCTGTGTCTCCCTCTCTCTCTGCCCCTCCACTGCTCATGCTCTGTCTCTCTCTTTCAAAAATAAACATTAATTTTTAAAAAAGGACGAAAACATTAATTAAAATACTTATGTGAATCAATTATGATGACCGAATGTGTTAAGTACCATGAAAGAAAAATAACGACTGGGTGGGGGGGAGGGGAACAGTCTGGTTCAGGCTGCGGATAAATCCTCCCTGAGGAAATGAAATATCATCTAGAATATGAATGATAAGTAGAGAATTAATACACAGAAAGTGTGAGGGAAACTTTCTGACAGAGAACAGCATGTATAAAGAAGTGTGCTTGAGGAATAAAAGTAAGGCAGATAAGCGACATTTTACTCCAGAAGCTAAGAAGTTGCATAAAATGACAGTGGAGAGAGAAGCAATAGCTAGATAATAGAGTCCTTTAGACCCTTTAAACGATGTTGATCTTTTCATCAACAAAGAGTAATGATAAGTCACTGGGTGGATCAGGGGACCTAATCAGATCAGGTTTAAAAAGAACTGAGGAACTGTGAGAGAGGTTTGTAATAAATGGATATAAGGAGAAAAATTAGCAAATAAATGCAGAAAGAGAAGGAAGATATACAGGTAGTTTGGACTAAGGCTAACCACTGACAATCTCCAGCATTTAAATGTTTCATGGAGGAAAATGAACCCAACAATCCCCTTGACAAAGAGCAGCTGGAGAGGCGAAGGAAAATCTATGCTAGGCAGTGGAATGAAGCAAAGGGCAGAATTTCAAGGAAGAAGTGGTCAATACTGCAAGTGTGGGGGCGGTTGGGATGGTTCAGTTGGTTCAGCATCCCACTCTTGGTTTCAGCTCGGGCCATGACCTCAGTTCGTGACCTCGAGCCCAGAGTCAGCCTCCACGCTAACAGTGCAAAGCCTGCTTGGGATTCTCTCTCTCTGCCCCTCCCCACTCACACTCTGTCTCAAAATAAATAAACAAACTTTAAAACAAATAACCACCGAGTGCAATTTAAATGTCGTCTAGAATTGGAAATAAAATGTGCCATTGGATTTAGGAACAAGGAACTCATTTTAATGGAAAGTGACTTCTTTGTTTTTATTTTTCTCAGGGATTAATTTTGGTTCTGTTAAAAGATAAACTAAGGCCTATTAAAAATTTTAAGAGTGTATTTGAGCAAACATTGATTCCTGTGGGGCAGCGCCCCTTTGGAAGTGGTTAGGAACAACCTAATGACAGGAGTTAGGGGCTTTTGTTTACAGAGAAGATATGGAAGCAGGGCAAGAAAATTATTGGAATAGCTATAGCTTGAGGGGCTGCAGCGTTTGGAAAAGCGTAGTTTGCTTTGTCTCATTTAGTTTTCTAAATTGGCTCTCAAGATTATTTTGTAGCTCATGATACAAAATGCAGTCCAATGACCAAATGGATAAAGTTGAATTCAAACTGAGATCCATGTTTTCTGGGAATTCCAATCCTTAAAAGGTTTTATAACTTCTACTTGATTCTATCGTTTGGTCCCAAGAAATATATTTTTTTTCTGAAAAGAAATCCCATACTTGTTATCTATAGAGAATATCACTTTTATCTATACTCTAGGAGTTACTAGCTTTTTGTGAATCTTTAAATCGTATTCTCTTGTTTGTATAATTTCTTTTTTTTTTAAGTTTTTAAAAATGTCTTATTTATTCTTGAGAGAGAGAGACACACACACACAACACGAGTGGGGGAGGGGCAGAGCAAGAGAGAGAGACACAGAACCTGAAGCAGTCTCCAGGCTCTGTGCTGACAGCTCAGAGCCAGACGCAGGGCCCAAACTCACAAGCCATGAGATCATGACCTGAGCTGAAGTTGGATGCTATACCGACTGTGCCACCCAGGCGCCCCTTGTTTGTACAATTTCTTAACAAAACCAGGGCATCCTCCGGACCCATTTCAATTCTCTCAAGAAAGTAACCCCTCAATCAGTAGCGAATTCATATTTCCTTTGGAAGAAATCATCTTACTATCTGAATTGTACTTGTAACCTTTTGAATATATTCTCATAGCTGGTAATCTTCCACAGGCAGGTGGTAATTAGTAGGATTTCTGAGTAAATAAAGATATGCTGAACTGTGTAGTAATGGATTTCCAATTTCCTACTAGCTTGACCTTGTATACTCTATATAATGGCACCTAGGAGAGAATAAACTGCTAAAGTAGAAAGGAAACAACAAAAGAGGACATAAACTTAATCCGTCAGACATTTTAGTGCCTTGAGGACCTAAACTGTCTCATTCCTCATGAACACAATGATATTTATAAAAGTGCTGCTCTTCTTTCCGGTCTCATGATGTTTCTCCTCATCAACTTTTCAAGCTTTGCAGAAACTTGTGCTTTTGTTGTCGTTGCTGTTATTGTTCCAAAGGAGTTGTCACATATTATGTGGCAGACGTGAACTCAAACTTAACACGTTCTTACAAGGGAGTTCCTAGGTTAGTGATACTTGCAAAGGCCCGAGCAGAGCTCTTTTGAAGTTTATAAAGCACTGAAATCTAAGTGCCAGGGCATATTAAATCTGTCCTCATGTGAAAGTATATGCTAATATTCACACCCATAGATGTAGAACCTGTATCATTAGAAATGGAACAGCAACACAATATCAATGTAATTATCCAATACCAATAAACAGCAAAATTTTGAGGCCATATTATTTTTTTTCATTTTTGTACAAGGATAGCAACATAGTACAATGTATTCCATTTGGTGATAAAAAATATATAATGAAAAGAGAGAAACACCTGCTGTATCAGTTGCTAAAAATTACATTTGGGATACATTTTGTTCACTTTTCTCTGTCTTACCCTTCCTTTTTCCATATCCTCTCATTCTGAATTTTTTCATTTATAGTTTAATTGGGGAAGCTAGAGGCCATTCTTTTATTGCCTAATCTTTTTCAACAAATATTTACTAAGCATGTGCTATTTTTCTGGTGCTCTACTGGGCTATGGGGATACAACAGAGAACAAAACCCAACATTGCCTATACCAGATAGCACTGAGTCAAGTGATTAAAAAACAAACAAACAAACAAACAACCAATTAAATCTCCTCTGAAATAAATGCCAATTGTCCTTTTACAATTGCTGCAGAGGAAAAGTACAGATGAAAATTCAATGTGACCAAAGAAGTCAAGGAACACTGACTCAACTATACTGAGGAATGTATCTTACTGAGAAGGCAGTGGAAATCATTGGTGGCAGATGGAGCAGATACTACAAAGAAGTAGTAATCTAAATCTACGCATGAAATCTAAATACAGCAAAAGTGGTTTGTGAGCATAATTGGTTCCAGAAACATGCTTGTAATCCAAAGGACTCGTATATCAAAGTGAATTTCAAAAACCTTTGCCTCAGTTGTGACCATGTGACATTCGGCATCACGTACTACTCGTCTTGCAAGACATTGCTCATGCATCAAGCCAAAATTTATTAGAAATGTTTTGTTCATCTTGCAGAGCACTCACAGAACATGTGACTCATGATCCGAGGTTTCACTGTAATCCTGCTGCCTGGATTAGAGAAAAACAAAGGCAAAATTCAAGCTAGTCTCTAACTTGGTAAAATATTACTAAATTTTTCCAAAGATGTGTGCACATTAAATTTAACCTCCATTACATGACTATGATAGTGATAGAAAATAAAATGGTCAATTGGTAAATTATGAAAAAAATACACTGTCAAGGCTAGTAACTAGAGGCAAAACATATTAACAGAACCCAGATCTTTTGATTTTGAAGCCATGGACCCATTGATACCAACGTCCTTTAATAATAGGGTATAGTTGGGGTACCTGAGTTACTCAGTCCGTTAAGTGTCTGACTCTTGATTTCATCTCAGGTCATGATTTCATGGTTTGTGGGATCAAACCCCACATTGGGCTCTGCACTGACAGTGCAGAGCCTACTTGCTATTCTCTCTCTTCCTCTCTCTCTCTATCTCTCTCTGTCTCCTCCCTTCCCCTTTCTCTTACTCTCAAAATAAATAAATAAAACATTAAAAAAATAATAGAGCATACTGTTGTAAACTTCACTTAATTATAAACGAATACTACTTAAATCACACTCAGCTAATTGGTGACAAATGGCATTGTTAGGCATAGTAATGAGCATGAAATGTGTTCATGAAAAAGCAGTGTCTTTCATTATTTGTTTCTTATGTAAGGTATTAAATTATCTTAGAAAGAATACCCTCACAGAGAGATTTGGAGTCAACCGGATCTTTTAATTTTTGTCATATTATTCCTAATTTGTAAACTTTAGCATTCTCATTGTATTTTTGCTATTTAAGTAGGCTACACGCCCAAACATGGATGGGACTCGAACTCATGATCCTGAGATCAAGAGTCACATACTCTACCAACTGAGTTAGGCAGGCACCCCAGTGTCTTCATCTTTCAAACTGGGGTTACAAGCTTTTACTTCACTAAGTACTCATTTTTAACAATAATAGCTAACATTTGTTGTATTTTCTGTGAGACAAGAACCTTGACTATCTTACAATTATCTAATTAAAGCAGATCTTATTAGAATCTTCATTTACAGATGAGAACCTTGGAGGACAAGAACATTGAGGACCCAATAACCAGGTTAAGGTCTTACAAATAGTAGCGGCACAAATAAGAACCACACTAGACAATCTACTGTTGAGTTCAAGCTTATAACAACCATGGATACATCTTCCTCTTCTCAAAGAACCTGGAAAACTGATATGCTAATACGAATACGTTGGTTTCACTGATGTCAGCAGATTTTGATTAACTCCAGTTTCTTTTCATTTTCAACACATGTTTATAGGATTCCAGGTGCAAAGGAATGAATAAATTCAGCGAATATTCGGCTTTTAGTTATAAGTACTTCTCCTTGACTTGATTACAAAGATATCCCACAAATGATTTTGTACCAAACCTCTATTGTGCATCGATAATTTAATTTGAAACAAAGCAAAATAGAAGGAAAGGGTTTTCTTTGTTTTTCTTTTTTTGACTTATTAATCCCCAAAAAGTGCATCCTGCTAGGAAGCCGCAGGCTACTTTAAACCAGGTTATTTTAACTAAACATAAATACAGCACAAATTGCATGTCCCCTCAGGCCTCTGAACTGACTTGAAACTTAGACTGTATCCAGACCTTTGGTTTTATCTATGCATGTGCTTGGAATAGAGCCAGATTCTCAGCAGAAACATTCATTTGTGGGAATAGGACCAGCCGCAGAGGGGTTTGAAGCTATGAGCGCTAGCGCTTTCTAAAGGTTGAAAAATACAGACCATCTCTGAACTTTAATGACTTGACCTCTCTGAAGGCGCGTATGGAAACCCCCTATTGTCTATGTGTCAGCTATTCATTGCTTAGGGTGTGATGGGGGAAAAGAATTAGGTTTGAAGCTTGACTGGTTTTACAGTCCTGGTCTGCTATTTAGTTGGCAAGATGTCGAAGTTTTATCACACCTTAATGTGGGGGGTCACGGGTTCTGGGACTAGAACAGAATACCAGCAAATCGTTTTATCGTTGTGATGTTGAAACTGACCACTTTGAATTACTGGTATTCAGAAGCCTCCTTCTGGATCTTCATTTCTTTACGAAGTGTTAAAACATCTTTCAACATTTGTAGCTTTCTTTCGTTTTTCTGAGAAACAGCTTTCCACCATAGCTGTCTTGCTAACGACCGCATCATCTTGCACCATCATGGTATGGAAGACGCATCTTTTACTGCAAATAAGGCGCTCAGACTTGCTGAGCACTCATAAAATAATCTTTCAGATTTACTTAAGCTGAAATGATTTGGCCTCAAGTACCTAGATTCTAAAAAGGCTTGAAAAGTTTTGGAGTTAAGTGGGGTGAAAAAGTGCTTCCCAAGATCAAAAGAAATGTATAGAGACACTTCAGTTAAGACAAAATAGATGTGCTCTTTTAAGTGTGACAAGAGAAACAGGTATTTTGGCAAGTAGTGTCTTCTGAATTCAGGCACATTTATTGATTTTTTTTTTCAAGATTAGCTTAGCTTACTGAATTCTGCAACTATATCCTGTAATATCAATATGCAGTCCAGGTTTTATAGCATCGGGGATGTATTCCCTCTCCTCAGAGAAGCATGATGATTATTAGGCTGAAAGGGATGGTCATTCACACTATGTCCAAAAATATAGTATCATGTCCTGCTTCAGTGATGGGAATGCCATTCCAAACTTGCCTGCTTATAATACAAATTTTAAAAATGACAAACATCAACTTTGAAAGACTATAAGAGGAATGAATTTGAAGTAAAGTCTGTCCATTTTCTTTTTCTGGGTTCTTGGGGGTAAGTGTGGTGTTGAGAAATGCAGACCTAAGTATACTGGACGCCTTTCAAATTAGTCCAATAATTTACAGTCACTTAATCACTTGAGATACTGAATGAATATTGATTAAAAACTTTGGCTTCCAGCTGTGCTAAATGTTCTGGGGCTTAACAGAACTTTCTAGCGTATACAAAAGACGTTCACAGCTGAAACTCTGGGACATAGAAAAGAAGACGTTCAAAGTCTGATGAATCATATGCCAGACCAGGGCCCTTGTAGCAGCAGACTAGCTCACACTTACAGGGGTAAATCAAAGCATTAATCGGTCTTGTCAGTAAAACAGGTGTTTTGATTGCCTTTATGGTTCATTTTCATGCAAAAGGGTTGTGGGATACCAAAATCACAAGGGATTGCAAATAAATGGCACTGACAGGACTGATCCCATCAGGCGAGGGGACCCAAATTGGCCTGTCTTTTCATATTATGAAATATCCCTAATAGCAGTGACTCCATGAGCTCCCACTCGACAATGCTCTATTTGTGAGCTCAGGATTTTTCTCCTTCCTTTTTTATTCTTATCTTTTCTTTCATCATCATCTTCTTCTTCTTTTATTTATTTTCCCAATATGCCAAAGGCATTTCTTTTCTTTTCATGGTAAAGTATTTCAGCAACCATAGCAAGTTTAGAATGTTAAAGACCATTGGCACACTTGACTTGCCAAGAGGATTTTAGTTTTTAAAAGATTTTAAAACAGGATAAACATATTGTGTGATGTTGCGATAGGAAAGGGAAGGAGGAAGAGAAACACAGCCTTTATAGCACTCTCACTTCAAAATTCAGTAATAACAGAAATATTGTAAAAAATGTCCAGGGACATAAACAATCTTAAAGATAGTGTTTCTTTAGAAACTTTATTATTTGTAAGTGTGACTAAATTTGGAAAAATAATTTGAAACTTGAAAAATCCCAAATGTCTGGTCAGTCTGACACCTTACAGAAAGGCAGTCTTAATTTCTTATTTTGGAACTTTGTTAGATTTGCTAAGTGAACAGTCTTCAATGTGGTAAAATTTAAGTTGAAACTGTAAGTGAAATTACTGGTGTAAACTCTGTAGTAGACTTCATGATTTTTCTTCTGTATGGTAGTATACTTCGGGATACATTCCATAATTATATGCCAACTAGTTAATACATAATTATAGAATGCTAATCATGCCCTGGAAATTATTTTAAGCACTTTAGGTGCCCAGGACTTATAACTGTATGTGGCAAATAATATTATTATCCCCATAAGGAAACATAAGCACAGAGAAGATAAGTAGTTTGTTCTAGGTAATATAGTGACTAGGCTGGATTTAAACACAGACCTATCTCCAGAGCCTTGTGCCCGTCCATAGCACTTTTCTAGAGAGGAACTTATTAGATCCATTAGATCCCTTGTTCTCAAATTGTTCACTAAGTACATAGTTTTTCTTGCAATCCAGAATTCAAAAAAGAAGAAGAAGAAATAGAAGAAGAAGAAGAAGAAGAAGAAGAAGAAGAAGAAGAAAAACAGCAAATTAATGGCCACCTGGATGGCTCAGTCAGTTGAACATCTGACTTCAGCTGAGGTTATGGGCTCAGGGTTCATGAGTTTGAGCCCCACTTCAGGTTTCACACTGATGGGACCAAGCCTGCTTCTGATTCTCTGTCTCTATCTCTGTGTCTCTTTCTGTCTGCCCCTCCCTGGCTCACACTCTGTCTCTCTCTCAAAAACAAATAAGCATTAAAAGAAAAAAAAATTTTTTTAACCTTTAAATAAAAATAATAATACCAAAGCAAGGTATGTAAGAAGTGAATTTCTTCAGCCAATTATGTTTCCCACATGACTTTATATAGAGTCTATAGTTCATTATATGTAATAAAATCCTGTTAGGGAGTTCATACTATACTATATTATACTGTTTTCTAATAACTATTTTATTTTATTTTATTTTTAAATGTTTACTTATTTTTGAAAGAAAAAGCACAAGGGAGGGGCCGAGAGAGGGAGACGAAGAATCTGAAGCAGGCTCTGCACTGACAGCAGAGAACTCCATGAGGGGCCTGAAGTCACAAACCGTGAGATCATGACCTGAGCTGAAGTCAGACACTTAATTGACTGAGCCACCCAGGCGCCCCTCCTCATAACAATTTTAAAGAAAATTTAATACTTTACTCCTCTCCTGGAACATTCTAGAACCACTGGTTCAAGAACAGATTGTAACCTTGGGTGACAAAGAAGCTTAAAGGTGGTTTGGAAAAAACATCACTTTAACTTGTAATCTGAAATAAATCTTGTTTAATCTCTGTGTTACAAGGCTGGCAAGAACTATCCGTAAGACTTCCAGAACAATAAATTTCCAAGAGAATGAAATTGGTTACATCACCCGGCAAGAACATTAGTGGTATGCAAACAGCCTTCATGAAAAACCTGCTCAAAATTGGGAATTTTCTTGTTGAATATAGATCCCCAGAGCAAAAGTGAAGTTGTTTACACAATAAAATGTTTTATGATATCAGTTTAAGAATACCTCATACATACATCACCATGAAAGGGAGATGGACTTTTTTAGTTACAGTAGTTTCTTTTGGTGATTTCCTTGCTTTGGTTAATATTTCCTAGGTGATTCACTTTTCATTACAATCTCAGGTTGATTAGCACCTTTGCTGTAGGGTTCCAAATACAACATACACAATCATATAGCAATCACATTTTACTGGACTAGATATATTTTGTCTCCTTTGGAGGGAATTCTTAGCACAAACATTCACAGCTAGGTCTCAAAGTGCCTCCTATGCTCATAGATCTGTCACATATTAGGTCATATGTTAATTAAAGTTGAATATTGAATTTGAATATTAAGTTAAGAGTTTATGAACTTGTGCAGTTTTCTGAGAATATGATCTTAAATTGCATCATACTTCCAGAGAACGTATGTTTCAACAAAGCAAGGAAACCTAAATGTGGTAATTTTGTAAGACTCTGCTCTTTTCCATTCATTCTATGTTGTTAATACAATATAACACCCTGAGGGCAATCTAACAGTGGTCCATTAAGAAGAAACTGCAGCTACTATTGATAGTGATTTTTCTTCTTACTGATGAATAAAAGGAGAGAGATATGCTTTTTTATACTATAACATATACATAATATTTTACTATTTTAATCATTTTTAAGTCTACAGTTCCGTGACACTAAGCACGCTCACACTGTTCTACAACTGTCACTACTCTCCATTTTTAAAACTTTTTGTCCAAAACACGTTGGTTACATTCCCAATTTTATGTATGGAAAAAAATGGACTCTATTGTTTTAGTTAAGGCAGTGCCTTCCTAACTCATTTGACTGTACATCTTCTCTCCAAATAAAAATGTATTCCTAGGCATGAATTACATCTGAAACTGTGTTATGAGTTGGCTCAACATGAACACTTATTAAAAAACTTTTAACTTTACTTCAATTCAAAATAATTTAATGATAAACATAAATTTTGGAGGGTTATGTTAAGTAAGAAATATGACCATGTTGTGGGGTTTTTTTGTTT
The DNA here is from genome assembly GCF_008692635.1 of Crocuta crocuta. Classification (NCBI taxonomy): domain Eukaryota; kingdom Metazoa; phylum Chordata; class Mammalia; order Carnivora; family Hyaenidae; genus Crocuta; species Crocuta crocuta. The sequence goes on along the minus strand of NW_027528818.1, from coordinate 7,636,418 downwards.
AGGTATTTATTTCGAGAGAGACAGAGACAGCATGAGTGGAGAAAGGCAGAGAGAGAGAGAAAAAAAGGGGAGAGAAAGAGAGAAAGAAAAAAAGAGAATCTCAAGCAGGTTCTACACTGACAGTGCAGAGCCCAATGTATGGCTCAGATCCACAAAGATGTGAGATCATGACCTGAGCCAGATGCTTAACTGACTGAGCCACCCAGGCATTCCAGAAATATGACTATGGTCTTAAGAGAATGTAATCCTTTGATTAAAAAACAAAGGTGAGAGGGGCACCCGGGTGGCTCAGTCAGGTGAGTTTCCGACTTCAGTTCAGGTCATAATCTGACAGTTTGTGAGTTCAAGCCCCACGTCAAGCTCTGTGCTGACAGCTCAGAGCCTTGACCCGCTTTGGATTCTGTGTCTCTCTTGCTTTCTGTCCCTCCCCTGCTCACACTCTGTCTGTCTCTTTCTCAAAATAAGTAAGCATTAAAAAGAAATTTTTTTAAGAAAGGTGAGAGTATACTAATTTGAAAAGCCTAAGCGATTAAGATGAATATTCCATTGATATGATTAAAAAGTTGTTATCCTACTTCTTTACTTTGTAAAGTTGTGTATATATTTACTATCCAATCTAATTGAATTACAGAATGGATTCTTATTTAAAAACAAACAAAAAAATCTTCATTAATAAAAATAATTATAGAAAATATACCAAATGAATGCAAGTGGGAAGAAAAGAAAAACATAGCTTATCCATACCATCTAAAATTATGCTTACTTTCAGGGGATGTTGTTATGATTAAAAAATATTATGTCCTACATAAAAATTGTATCTCAACTTTTCTGGTAACCTCATAGGTTAAGCCAAAGATTACAATTAATATTTATATACTTATGTTGAATTACTTAAAGCTCTACAGATACAGGGATTCTTTTTAACATTTATTTAAGAAATATTTATGGAAACATATGATGTGTCTTTGTACTGTAATTATTGCAAAATAACATTTCCACTCTCTTTATTGTTTATATAGCACACAAAATATGGATGTAAATAGAATGGATTGAGCATTAGTTTACAATTTATGGTAATGAATTGAAAGCAACCCTAAGGACTTTATGGCAGCACATATATTTCTAAATATGATTTAGGATGCTTTCACAGGATTACATGTAGACACTTTCTCCAATAACACTGGTCAGTCAGAGACAAGAGTTGGAAAATTTCTCTTCTACAGTCTGTTCCAGAAAGTAGCTTTTAAGATATAAGATGGCATTGGGAACTACCGTAATGCCTTAGCATCCATTTTTACAGATTGGCTTTCTGTAGTCATGTTGACATTCTACCTTTATTTTTATGTAAAGGCAAATTGATCAGGTCTGTAGGAAACAGAGTTCCTAACTCTACAAATAACCTCTGTAAATAATGCATCTAGGTAAATTCAACTACAACTTGTATGAGTGTAGAAAAGAAGAGGTATATATCGATTTTTCCTCTAAATTTGAATATTCATATATATATGTATACATGTATTAAGAGTATTAATATGAATGATGATGAGTTAAAAACATCTAATTCATAACATCCATTCAGTTGGGCTCCTGAAACACATTTTCTAGCAACATTAGTAGCCAATTTCAAACTAAAGATGTCGTGCATTTTTAGCAGAACAATTTATTTTGGGAAGGAAAGCGTGAAAAAGGACAGTTTGGACATATATTTACAAACGTTTGGCTTTCTTATGGGAAAATAAAAATCTGTTAACAAAAGCAGCATTTCTCTCAGAGGTATTACATTGTCTTAAGTAGATCACATTCATAGTGACCTGCCTTTGTCACTAACATGTGGACACCCACACCCAGTTATGGTTGACTTAGTAAACCAAGAACAACTTAGAGATTGTGTTGTGGGCTGAACAGACATCCCAAGTTCTAGTTTTTAAATTGGGGCCAATAATAGCGAAACATGGCAGTTTAATCACAAACATTTAGCAGACGCTAGTCTGTGAAATTGACTGTTAGCTGTAGCCTGTTCTCAAGAAAACGTAACAAAAAGGAACATACCCTGTGTACTAAGATGAGGAACCATCAGATCTGTAACTGTATTAGTTTCTTAAGGCAGCTGTAGCTATCTTAGTGGCTTAAATCCACAAAAATTTGTTCTCTTATAGTTTTGAAGACCAGGAGTCCAGAATCAAGGTGTCCACAAGGCTGTCCTCCCTCCAAAAGCTCTGGCCGAAGATTCTTCCTTGCATCTTCTGGCTTCTGGTGCCTCCAGGTGTTCACTAGCTTTTAGATGTAGCACGCCAATCTCTGCCTCTGTCTTCACATGGCTTTCTGGTCTTCTAAGTGTCTTCTTTCTTATGTCTTATAAGGACACTTCTCATTGGATTTAGGGTCTGCCTAAGTAATCCAAGATGATCTCATAACAAAATCCTTAATTACATGGGCAAAGACCGATTAACAAGGTAACATTCACATGGCTCTATCTTTTGGGGAACCACAATTCAACCCAATTCAACTATCACTGGTTATGCTGCTATGTTATGCTATTTATTAATAATGGTTATGTTCTATTTTCCTTTGTAATGACTACCTACCTGTCTTTTCCAATACAGTGGTATGCAACAAACTAAACTATTCAATGATAGTCATCATAACTATGATAGTTAATGCATATTGAATTTTATTATGCCCAAGACATTGCTTTTTAACTTATTTACTTCTCACATCAGCTTCATAAAGTATCATTATGCTAATTTTACAGAACAGAAAGCAAAAACATAGAAATGCAAAGTGAGGGGCACCTGGGTGGCTCAGTCATTTAAATGTCTGAATCTTGATATCAGCTCAGGTCATGATCCCATGGTCATGAGATCAAACCCTGCAACAGACTCTATGCTGAGTGTGAAGCCTCCTTGGGATTCTCTCTCTCTCTCTCTCTCTCTCCCTCTCTCTCTCCCTCTGCTGTTAGCCCCATTTATGCACTATCTCTCTCTAAAACTAAATGAATAAACATTTTTAAAAAAAAGAACGCAAAGTGATTTCTCCAGTTTACAGAGGTGAAGAAACTGGGATTTGAATCCAAGCAGGATGACTTCAGAAGCCTTATTTTTAAATTAACATCTGTATTTTGCAACCTCTCATGGAATATAATTTGAAGATTATCCAGAAAAAACAACCTTATCCCTCTTTAAGAAACTTTCTATACCTATATTTCCAAAAGCCATAAAAGTGTGAGACTACAATACCCATATTTCCAAAAGCCATAAAAGTGTTTATTTAACTTTACTTTGAGAATTAGCTAGTATATTTCAACCACTTATAATGAAAAATATTAGAATTCAGAGCTCCAGGCATCATTTTATCACAGATAGAGAAAAAAAGTTTAACAAAAGTAGCACCCTAAGTTAATTAATTTTACAGAGTAAATTAGGAATATGAGAAGAGGAAGCTAATCTCTTGCGTGACTTACAAGCCAGCATTTTTTTTCTCCCTATATTTGCTAAAGAAACAAATATGTAAAATTACTTTTTATAGTTAGAGGGAATGTGGCAGGTCATTTTTGCCCCAGAGATTGGTGCACCAATATGTATCTCATTCCATGCTCTTAAATGTACAATGTGACATTAATATTTCCCATCGAGAGCTGAGGTCTATGTTAACTTCCCTGAACCTAAGTGGAACTTGCACCTGTCTCAACCAATGTGGCTGAAGTGATGCCATGTGGTTTTTGAGACTAAATCATAAAAGCCAACATAGCTTCCACTAGCACTCTCTCCCCCCACCCTGGTTGTCTCACTTGAGATATTTGCTGTTGGGGTACACACACTATATTTGAGGTAGCCCCAGCCACATATAGGGACTCTGTGTGCTCGTTCAAATTGATAGCCCCTGCCAGGTCCTTAGCTGGCAGCCTCCATCAACTGTCAGCCATGGTAGTGTGTTAACGTTTAGATAACACCAGCTCCAAGTCTGCATTTTCTCCCTGAAGCCCCAGACACACACTCTAAGTTGCTAAGCCACAGAACCATGAGAAGTAATAAAAATAATTATTTATACTACTAGGTTTTGGAGTCATTTTTTACACAGCATTAGATAATGTAGAAGAATATGCATCATGACCTTTTCCTTTTTAAAAAATTTTTTAAATGTTTATTTATTTTTGAGAGAGAGAGACAGGAAGGAAAGAGAGAGAGAGAGAGAGAGAGAGAGAGAGAATTCAAAATAGGCTCCAGGTTCTGAGCTATCAGCACAGAGCCCAAAGCCAGGCTCAAACTCACAGACCACAAGATCATGACCTGAGCAAAAGTCAGACTCTTAACTGACTGAGCCGCCCTGGTGCCCCTTCTCTTTTTCTATATTACATATTAGCTTGTTTTTTAACTTATTTTTTTTCATGTGTCAAGTTTTCAAATGGATAGTCTTTAATGCATTCAAGAAATACTTATTTAGCATCTCTTATATAACAGGACTTTAATAGCCTTTTATGATATGGTGATAAAGGAGACAGTCAAAATCCCTTCTATTAAAGAGTTTTTCATTCTAATTTGGTGAAAATACAGTTCCTCCCTTACCTGCCTACACTCAGAGACATGGGGCAGGCAGAGGAGGAATGATTTACGTCTCTATCCACTGCAGGCAGAGCCAATGACTTCCTCTTTTACATCTGCCCACCTGGGTAAAGGAGACAGGGATCCAAAACTGTATTTTATGCATTTATGTACTTATTTTGATGGAGAATAGTTTCTAAATGTCAACACAGGTTTGCACTGAGAGGTAATGATTAAATATAGAACATTGAAAAGGTACATATAGTGATTTTCACAGACTTCAAACAGTTCCGGTAGTATGGTAAAAAGAACCAGGCTTAGTGCTAATATTAGGTAATTCATTTCCATTTTATTTTCCAACAAAGGGCTGAACCCATGTTCTTTGCTCTTCATTAGGTTTAAATGAATGAAAAAGTCTTCATGTCAGATCTTGTTGAATAACCAATATTCTTATTTGCCTATTATTTCCATATAATAAGTTTGAAAGGTGGTATTAATAAAAATCAGTCATTTCAGGGGCGCCTGGGTGGCTTAGTCGGTTGAGCGTCCGACTTTCGCTTAGGTCATGATCTCGTGGTTTGTGGGTTCGAGCCCCGCATCGGGCTCTGTGCTGACGCCAGCTCAGAGCCTGGAGCCTATTTCAGAGTCTGTATCTTCCTCTCTCTCTGACCCTCCCCTGCTCACACTGTCTCTCTCTCTCTCTCTCCTAGAAATAAATAAAAATATTTAAAAAAAAAATCAGTCATTTCATAAAACTAAGTACATAGAGCTAAGTGTGACTAAATAAATATACGTGTATTAGTTATCCATTGCTGCATTACAAATCAGCACCCGTCTTGTGAGTCCAGAATCTAGGCATGGCTTGCCTGGGTCCTTTGCTTCATTCAGGTTCTCTCACAAAGCTGCAGTCGAAGTACCCCCCAGGGCTGGGGCCTCATCCAAGGCTCACGTGAGGAACGGTTGATTTCTAAGCTTAAGTGGTTTTTGGCAGGATTCTGTTGCATTCTGTCCAATCGAGCACTTCATCTCCCTTCTTGCTGCCACCTAGAGGTTCCCTCAGTTTTTTGACACTTGGGCTTGACAATTAGGCAGATTACTCCACAACAAGAGCCAAGAGAAAGTGCCTTCTAGCAAAATGAAAGACATAACCTTAGGGAACATAATCATGGAAATAACATCCCATGATCTTTATTATATATATATATATTTTAATTTTAGTGTTAATTTATTTTTGAGA